>NC_053023.1:374968486-375232119 GCF_003073215.2 Triticum urartu | reverse complement strand
ATTGTCATCGTTAGAAGGATTGTCTTCTGGCTGAGCATTGTCTTCAGGTTGATCAGGTGTAGAGATGATAAGTTCCTCTTCAGGCTGAGCTTCAGATGGTATGATTTCTCCAGTTCCCATAAGTTTGATTGATTCACTGGATGGAACTTCATCTAGCACATTTGGCAGGTGCTCTCTTTGCGAGCCGTTAGTCTCATTGAACCGCACATCCACAGTTTCAACCACTTTATAGTGAAAGAGGTTGAAGACTCTGTAGGAGTGTGAATCCTTTCCATATCCAAGCATAAAACCTTCATGTGCTTTCGGCGCAAATTTTGAAGTGTGATGTGGATCCTTGATCCAGCACCTGGCACCAAATACTCTGAAGTAACTGACATTTGGCTTCTTGCCAGTAAGGAGCTCATAGGATGTCTTGTTCATAAGCTTGTGAAGATAAACACGGTTGATGATATGGCATGCAGTATCAATGGCTTCAAGCCAGAACTTTCTTGTAGTCTTGTATTCATTGAGCATCGTCCGGGCCATCTCAATAAGTGTTCTGTTCTTGCGTTCCACGACGCCATTCTGCTGCGGCGTGTACGGAGTTGAGAATTCATGTGTGATGCCCAAAGTACCAAGATAAGTGTCTAGGCTAGTGTTCTTGAATTCAGTCCCATTGTCACTTCTGATGTGCTTGATCTTGACGCCATAGTTGTTCATGGCTCGATTGGCGAAGCATCTGAAGACATCCTGCACTTCAGTCTTGTAGAGGATTATATGCACCCAAGTATATCTTGAATAATCATCAACAATGACAAAGCCATAGAGACAAGCAGTAGTAGTAAGAGTTGAGTAATGAGTGGGACCGAAAAGGTCCATGTGGAGCAGTTCGAAGGGTTGAGTCGTTGTCATGATTGTCTTCGAGGGATGGTTGGCCCTCGTCATCTTTCCTGCTTCACAGGCACCACATAAGTGATCCTTCTTGAACTTGACGCCCTCGATGCCTATTACATGCTTCTTCCTTGCAAGAGTGTGCAGGTTCCTCATGCCAGCATGCCCTAGCCTCCGATGCCAGAGCCAACATTCAGAAGCTTTTGCTAGAAGACATATGGCAAGTTGTGGTCCTGCTGAGAAATCTACCATGTACAAATCATCTTTTCGATACCCTTCAAAGACTAGAGACTTGTTAGATTCCATTAGAACAAGGCAACGATATTTTCCAAATATCACAATCATGTTTAAATCGCAAAGCATTGAGACAGACATTAAGTTGAAACCAAGGGATTCAACAAGCATCACTTTATCCATGTGTTGATCCCTTGAGATTGCAACTCTACATAGACCCAATACCTTGCTTTTACCAGTGTCATCAAATGTGATGTGACTTTTGTCAGATGGACGTAAAGTTGAGTCCATGAGAAGACTTCGCTTGCCAGTCATGTGATTAGTACACCCACTATCAACAATCCATTCTGAAGCAGCTGGTGTCGTATCCTATAGTGCAGTTAGGGGGATAGGCTTCACGAAGAGAATTGTGAAGCATAAACATTTGACGAGCAAGTGGATTATGAAAGCTTAGATCGAGGTTAGGACTGATAGGGCAAGTAGCAAGCGACTCAGGAACAAAATACATAATAAGACCATTTGGGCATTTGATCTTGCGCCCTACAAGATGTTCAAGGTCCCCAGCAATAGCTTCAGACGAATTTGATTCTTGGCTGGAGACCTTTCCCTGCAAAAGAGAGTTAAGCTTTCTTAGCCACCCACATCTTCAAGGGTGGCTTCGAAGCAATGAGTCTAAGTGCAGCATATGAGAACTTTGGCTTTGGAGCCCTAGCAAAAAGTCTTGCTAGTGGACAATAGTACTCATAAGAATAAGCAGAGTAGTTCTTGGTCTTATGAACATGGCGGTTTGATGAAATGCGCTCATATTCATAGGCCTGAGTATGGCTTCCCTGCAAAAAATTTGCATTAGTGCGACTCAGGTGAGTCCTTTGTCTGTATGAAGCCTTTGGACCATATGAAGCTTGTGGTCTGGGGTTTGTCTTCTTCACTTGTGGTGTCATGACGACATTCACAGGAAGATTCTCCAGCAATCTTTTCGGCACCCAGACTTTCTTCATAGGTGGCCCAGTCCTGCAGTTAGTACCAATATACCTGGCAAACACTTCACCATTCTGATTCTTAAACAGTTTATAGTTTGCATCAAAGGATTCATCAATAACAATGGGATTAGCACAATTGAAGCCTGACAGGGTTGATGGATCAACTGAGGGTTCCTTTGCAGCAACCCATGTGGTTTTGGGGTACTACTCAGGTTTCCAGTAAGATCCATCAGCATTCATTTTCCTGTCGAACCCAAGACCCTCTTTCCTAGGGTTTTGGTTCAGGATCTGCCTTTTGAGAACATCACATAGTGTCTGATGCCCTTTGAGACTTTTGTACATCCCTGTTTCAAGCAATGTCTTCAACCTTGCATTTTCATCAGCAATAGCAGTGGTATCCTCAGCAGAGGGGTTAGTTACCACATCATCAGTTGAAGATATTGCATTAGTAGCAGCAGTAGAACACCCAGCAATAGAAGTAGCGTTGTCACGCTCAATGCATTTAAGACATGGTGGTTCAAATCCTTCCTAAGCGGAACTAATATGTTTGGCGTGAAGTGACTCGTTTTCCTTTTGAAGATCTTCATGAGCCGCTCTCAATTTCTCAAGATCTTGCTTCCTTTGAAGATAATCATAGGAAAGCTTTTCATGAGTTGTTGAGAGCGTTTCATGACGACTTTCAAGTTCCTCATACTTAACATGAATATTTTTTATGTCTTCAATTAAGGACTGAGATCGAGTCATTTCAGCGTCTAACAGGTCATCGCTTTTGTCTAATAGTTTTTGAATATGTTCCATAGTTTTCTGTTGTTCAGTTGCAATTTTAGCAAGTGTTTTGTAGCTAGGTTTGGAACCACAATCAGAGTCATCTTCACTGGATGTTTGATAATGAGTAGTGCGTGTGTTTACCTTGGCACCGCGTGCCATGAAGCAGTAGGTGGGAGCAGAGTAGTCCTTGTCATTTGCATCGGTGTCGGTGATGAAGTCATTGTCTTCAGTGTTGAAGATGGACTTGGCAACGTATGCTGTAGCCAAACTTGCAACGCCAGAATCGGACTCCTCCTCAGACTCCACCTCTGCCTCCTCAGAAGCGGACTCCTCCTCTGAATCCATTTCCTTGCCAACAAACGCACGAGCCTTGCCAGATGAGATCTTCTTGTGTGATGAAGACCTTGAGGAAGACTTGGAAGAAGACTTTGAGTATTTCTTCTTCTTCTTGTCGTCAGAATCATACTCCTTTCTCTTCTTCTTGTTCTTGTTCTCATTGTCCCAGTGCGGACACTCAGAGATGTAGTGGCTAGGTTTCTTGCACTTGTGGCATGTTCTCTTCTTGTAGTCATGAGCAGAAGCTTCATCATTCCTTGAGCTTGATCGTGAAGACTTTCTGAAGCCTTTCTTCTTGGTGAATTTTTGGAACTTCTTCACAAGCATAGCAAGCTCCTTTCCAATGTCTTCAGGATCATCAAAACTACTGTCAGATTCTTCTTCAGATGAGGAGACAGCTTTTGCCTTCAAGGCACGAGTTCGCCCATAGTTGGGACGGTATATGTCTCTTTTCTCAGAAAGCTGAAACTCATGTGTGTTGAGCCTCTCAAGTATGTCAGACGGATCGAGTGTCTTGAAGTCAGGACGTTCTTGAATCATCAGGGCTAGGGTGTCAAACAAGCTGTCAAGTGATCTCAGGAGTGTCTTGACGACTTCATGCTTGGTGATCTCAGTAGCGCCGAGGGCTTGAAGCTCATTTGTGATGTCAGTGAGTCGATCAAACGTGAGCTGGACATTCTCATTGTCATTTCTCTTGAAGAGGTTGAAGAGGTTGCGAAGGACACTGATTCTCTGATCTCTCTGGGTTGAGACGCCTTCGTTGACCTTGGAGAGCCAGTCCCAGACTAGCTTGGATGTTTCCAAAGCACTCACACGGCCATACTGTCCTTTGGTCAGATGACCACAGATGATGTTCTTGGTAGTGGAGTCCAGTTGAACGAACTTCTTGACATCAGCAGCGCTGACACCTTCACCAGCCTTGGGAACGCCATTCTTGACGACATACCATAGGTCGACATCAATGGCTTCAAGATGCATGCGCATCTTATTCTTCCAGTAGGGATATTCAGTTCCATCGAAGACTGGGCACGCAGCGGAGACTTTGATTATCCCTGTAGTCGACATAGCTAAAACTCCAGGTGGTTAAACCGAATCACATAGAACAAGGGAGTACCTTGCTCTGATACCAATTGAAAGTGCTAGTGATCGACTAGAGGGGGGGTGAATAGGCGATTTTTATGAAAGTCTTCAAAACACGGAAGTTTCAAAGACAAACGATAGAAATAAGCCTATTATCATGCAGCGGAAGGTAGACTACACTAAGCAAGCCATAGTCAAGTATTCAATGAAGTGAAAGCACAACGACTAATAGCAGCTAGGCAGTATAGATCAGGTAGGAAGATAGTGTGAAGCCAATAAGAACAAGCGGTCACTCAGTGAAGGCAAAAAAATGCAATCATACAATGTTCACCAGAGCCAACAGTAAGTAAAGGAATGGGAAGGATGAAACCAGTGACTCGTTGAAGAGAATGATTTGTTAGACCAGTTCCAGTTGCTGTGACAACTGTATGTCTAGTTAGGGAGGCTGGGATTCAACTCAGAAGACCGTGTCTTCAACTTATTCCCCTTGAGCTAAGGACACCCAGTCCTTGCCCAATCACTCTGGTAAGTCTTAAAGGTAGACTTCCAAACCTTCACAGACTTCGTTCACCGGCGATCCACAATGACTCTTGGATGCTCAGAACGCGACGCCTAACCGGCTGGAGGATTCACAGTCCTCAAGTGTAATAAGTCTTCAGATCACACAGACAGGAAGACTTAAGTGATGCCTAACACTCTTTGGCTCTGGGTGTTTAGGGCTTTATCCTCGCAAGGAATTCTCTCTCAAAGGCTTCGAGGTGGGTTGCTCTCAAACGACAAAAGCCGTACACTAACTCTGAGCAGCCAACCGTTTATGGTTGTAGGGGGTGGGCTATTTATAGCCACTAGGCAACCCGACCTGATTTGTCCGAAATGACCCTGGGTCACTAAGGAACTGACACGTGTTCCAATGGTCAAATTTCAAACACACACGGGAACTTTACTTGGGCTACAAGCAAAGCTGACTTATCCAGCTCTGGATAAGATTTGCTCTCATTGTCTTTGCTCGAAGACATAGGATTTTGGTTAAGCATCACTTCAGTCATTCTGATTGGTTCTCTTGGACCCCACTTAACAGTACGGTGGTTCCTATGACTCAACGAAGAAGAAAAGGAACGACGAAACAACTAAGTCTTCGCGCTCCATAGTCTTCACATGATGTCTTCTCTTGTCATAGTCTTCAATGTGAATGTCTTCACATCCCACCTTTGACTTCAATGTCTTCATACATTTTTAGGGGTCATCTCTGGTAGGAAAACCGAATCAATGAGGGACTTCTACCTGTGTTATCTTGCAATTCTCACAAACACATTAGTCCCTCAACTAGGTTTGTCGTCAATACTCCAAAACCAACTAGGGGTGGCACTAGATGCACTTACAGACTCCTATACTTAAGGCATATAAGACCTGGCATTGCCTATGCCGCAAGTGTGTTAGACAGATACATGCTTGATCCTAGGAGTGGACATATGGATGCAGCATAGCCTATTTTGCCATATCTAAGATGTGGTCCTGGGAAGGGGTTTAAGAAGATTGGCCATCTTAATATGGATGGTTATTGCGATGCTGATTGGGAGAGTTGTCTTGATGACAGAAGATCTGCTTTAGGCTATTGTGCATTGGTTGGAGGGAAACATGGTGTCATGGCGAAGCAAGCAACAATTAGTTGTGTCCAAATCAACATCCAAAGTAGAGTATAGAGCTATGTCACTAGGACTTAGTGAAATATTATGGGTAGAAATCATCTATCAGAATGAAGGTGCTGGGAAAAGGTCCTTTGAAGGTGTGGTGTAATAATAAATCAGCTATAAGCATAACCAGTAACCCGATCCAACACGACAGAACCAAGTATGTGGAGATAGATCCTTTATTTATTAAGGGGAAGTTCTATGATGGTATAATTCAATTAAATCATGTAATATCAGGGAATCAAGTAGCAGATGGTCTAACTAAGGGTTTTGGAGTCAAGGAACATAAGTTAGCTTGTAACAAAAGATGGGAACGATATCTATCTATCACCAATCTTGACTGGGAGTGTTGGGCTGAGCATAACAGGGTGATAATGAAGAATTAGTAGATTGCATCTTACATGTCCAGCTCTACTTTCTCGTGGCTTTTTATCCCACTGATTGGATATATATTGCATGTACACAGAATATCTCAGATAGAGGAATACAACTAGTTGCTAATAATTGTCAAGGAACAATTTTGGAAATCTACAGATTAAGTACTAAGATACCCTAGCCCATGCATTAGTCGCAAGTACCCCATATGTCCTATTTTTAGCAAAGTCATGCTAAAATTCACGGAAAATTTCAGCATGACCTTTGCTGAAAATAGGACATATGGAGTACCCGAATTTGTCGGAACAGAAGTTAATCGACATTCCGGCAAACTCAAGGGCCTCTCGGGGTACCTGCAAAATCATTATCCCACCTCTCGGGAAACTAGAAGAGACAAAACCCCCCAATATCATCACGACACGATGGTCGGAGACAAAACCCAACAATATATCTTCTAGCCATGAAACCCTACCCTGATTCTCCTTTCTTCCTCTTTTTCCACTTTAACCTGCAAACATGTAGGGAAAGCAATTAATACATTCAGCACTACAGGAGTTGTTCATCTGAAATAAGTAATGGTGCCTGCACATCCTTAACTCCTTTTTGAACAAATATGCTCTACCTGATACTTGTCAAACTATTTCACCAAGCAGTAGAGGAGGTTTAAAGGAAAGGAGCATATGTAGAAATACACAGCGAAAAATACAAGAAGCCTTTGACACTCCGCTACTCAAGGTACCACTACCCCATGCACATGTATTTGGGTAAGCAGCAGAGCAGAGGAGGAGGCCATTTAATCGGGTAAATGGTGCATTTACAAATTCTTATCTCCTGGGAACTAGAAGAAAATCTCAGTCACTGAAATGGACACACAGGGCAACAAGAACAGAGGAATGAACCGGACAACAAGACTCGCTGTGTTCCAGGCAACACACCGGCTTGGTCTTCTCTTGGGTACCTAGTCAGAACACCCACTACGTGAACTTTTAGAAAAAGAATTCTATAGGCACTGCATTATGGAACGGAGGGAGTACCCAGAAATCTGAACCCCAACACTGCAAAACTGATATGTAGTAGTGCTGCATATGTGTATATGTTGAGAAGAAGAGCTAAAGTTGGGTTTCAAACCCTAGGATAGAAAAACAACTCTGCCACCAGCTGTTCCGGAGCGGTGTCAAATGGTTAAGGTATCGCATGATTTTCCGCATGATGGCCATCATCATGCTATAACAAAACAAGTTGTTCAAGGTACATACATCGTCTGTGCTCTGCAGTGTATCTTGAACAACTTGTCCCTGGAAAGCAATTACCAGGGGCCTCTCCTACTCTGAACCAGCACAACTACATTCAGTTATCTACTCAAAGATGCATTTGCCAGTACATATCACAGATCGACCAACATGGCAGCACCAAACCAAAAGCTGAACACAGCAGCACTAACCCAACATCTAACCAAATTTGATGAAACAATGCAGATCCTTGGATGGGGTCGGTCGGAGGACGAAGAAGTGCTCGGGCCTCCTCTCCTGGTGGACGTGAGGCAGAGGGCAGCAACGTGAGCAGGGGATGGCCTGGGGGTCAGCGGAAGGCGGGCATGGGTGCAGGGCTACCGGCCAGGTGAGGCGGGGCTCGCGGCCAGGGACTTCAGAGGCGCGGCCGGGCGCGGTGTGCGTGCATCAGGACGGGGCAGCAGAAGGAAGCTCGGCGCGTGGCGAGGCCGTATGCCGCGCAGCAGCAGTAGGGTTCGGGCACGATGGAGTCGGCATCCTATGGCATCTAAATCAAAGGGGGAAAGGGGGGCAAGGGAGGAGGTCACCACGGGGCTTGTGGACACCTCGGTTGCCGCGGGGATGGACTGGAGCAGCGGTGGCGACGGCGAGATGGGGTCGGTCGGAGGAAGGAGAAGTGCGCGGGCCTCCTCTCCTAGTGGACGCGGGCCTCCTCCTCCTAGTGCTCCGGCGGCGACTCCGATGGCGGAGCAGGCGCGGGGTCGTCGGCGGCGGGGGGGGGGGGGGGGGGGGGGGGGATCTGGCGAGGGGGATAGTGAGATGGAGGGGGATCTGGCGTGGGGGCGAGGGGGATCTGGCGAGGGAGGGATAGAGGGGGAAGGTTAGCAATGGCGCACCTCCTAGGGGTGCGCCATAAGTACATCGATAGCAATGGCACACCTCCTAGGGGTGCGCCATAAGTAACTTTATTATTATTGTTTTTAGTTGCATCTAATAATTTTTTAGAAAATGACGATCAAATCTGAAAACATTTATGAATGTGAAAAAATATCATCAAATTTGTTATTTGAAAATATTTATGAATATGAAAAAATATCATCAAATTTGTTATTTGAAAATATCATCAAATTTATTATTTGAAAATATTTGAAAAACTATCATAAAAATTGGTATACCAATGGCGCACCTCCTAGGGGTGTGCCATAAGTACATTGATAGCAATGGCGCACCTTCTCCTGGTGCGCCATTAGTAACTTTTTACTATTATTTTTAGTTGCTTCTAATAATTTTTTAGAAAATGACAATCAAATTTGAAAACATTTATGAATGTGAAAAAATATCACCAAATTTGTTATTTGAAAATATTTATGAATATGAAAAAATATCATCAAATTTGTTATTTGAAAATATCATCAAATTTGTTATTTGAAAATATTTGAAAAAATATCATAAAATTTGTTTTTTTGGATTTTTAATTGCATTCATTTGTGAATTGGTAAAAAATTTATGAATATGAAAAATATCATCAAATTTGAAAAAATATTCATGAATTCAAAACGTGCCCATGAAATTTAAAAATATTCACGAGTTCAAAAAATATTAACAAATTCAATACTTTTTGTGAGTTAGAAATTCAATACCAGAATAAACATAAATAAAAATTTTTCTACCAGAATAAACATAAATAAATATTCATGAGGACTAGAACAGAAGAAATATCATTTCAATATGTCGAAATACAATCGAGAAATGAAGACTACAATTTAAATACAATAGATCTTAGCTTGCTATCTTTTCACAATCTTCTTGCCCTTCTTTTTCGCAAATGGAGTTCTTCTGTTGAACAGACGTCCTTTAGGTAGGGTGGTCCTGCGTCTTCTTGTGGTGTATGGCACTTCATCGTCGTCGTCATGTTCAATCTTCGGGTCGCCGTACTTGTCGAAGTCTTGCTCATTGGCGACTCCATCCATTCCGATGATCTTCCTTTTGCCTCTGCTCATGACAACACGACTGGGCTTTGACGGGCCGGTAATGAAGAAGCATTGGTCCACTTGGGAAGCCAGTGCCCATGGCTCATTTTTCGCGGTGACATTTGCGCCCGCGGTCTTGGATTTGGCTTCGGGTATAACCATGGTGGTGAAATACCGGCCTTATTTTAGGACGCTCTTGGCCCATCTGACACGGAACATCGGGACCTTCTCTCTAGCGTAGCTCAGCTCCCAGATCTCCTCGATCCTTCCGTAGTATCTGTCCTTGTTGTTACCGGTGTAGGATTCCATCGTTACCCCGGAGTTCTGATAACCATCGCTCTTCATGTCCTTGTCCTCGGTGTAGAATGTGTAGCCGTTGATATCGTACGCCTCATAGGTCATCAGGTTGTGCTCGGCGCCCTGTGACAAGGCGAATATGAGTTTCTGCGGAAGAATCCTCATGTAAAGGGTACGACAGAAGCTTCTCCTTGAACCAACACGTGAAACATGCGTTGTGCTCTTTGATTATATCTCCGTCCGTCCTCTGTTGGCCTCGGTCATTGTACGTCTTCTCAATAAAGGTTTTGTGCTCTACCACCCAAGGACCGACCACGTCTATGTGTTGTAGCACGACTAGGTTTGCTCTTTCAAAGTCGGCGAGTCGACCCTCGAAGTCGACATGCATTTCATGGCGACCATCGCGGTGACCCCATCCAGCGATCCTGCCGAGGTGCCTGTTGACGGGCAGACCAACGGGGTTCTCGATGCCTAGATAATTCATGCAGTAGGAGATGCACTCTTCGGTCAGAAAGCCCCTGGCTATGCTTCCCTCTGGACGTGACATGTTGCGAACGTATCCTTTGATGACACCATTCATCCTTTCGAACGGCATCATGCTGTGCAGGAACGTCGGCCCGAGTTGGATGATATCCTCCACGATATGGACCAGCATATGCACCATAACATCGAAGAATGCGGGCGGGAAGTACATCTCAAGCTCGCATAGTATCACCACGATCTCTTCCTGTAGCCTTCTGAGTTGCCTCATGCCAACCGACTTCCGAGAGATGACGTCGAAAAAGTTGCATAGGTCAAATAGCGTTTAACGGACGTGCGCGGCCATGATCCCACAGATTGCAACTGGAAGTATCTGCGTTATCAGCACGTGACAGTCGTGAGACTTCATCTCGCTAAACTTCTTCTTCGCTGAGTCTAGGTATCTGCTTATCTTCCCCGCATAACCATAAGGAAGTTTTATTACTACGAGGCAGGTGAAAAACTGCTTGATCTCCTCCTGACTTAGAGTGAAGCACGCGGGAGGGTAGTCATTTCCGATCTTCTTGGCCTTTTTGCCTTTGCGACGACTTTTCGTGTCCTGCTTCGCCTCATCATAATCATCATTAGCGTGAAGCTCCTCCCCGATGCCCATTGATTTCAAGTCTGCCCTTGCTTTCGGCCCATCTTTGGTCCTCTCTGGCATGTTGAGCAGGGTACCAAGCAGACTCTCGCACACGTTTTTCGTGATATGCATGACATCAAGGCTGTGAGGCACACGGAGGATCTTCCAGTACGGCAAGTCCCAGAAAACAGACCTCGTTTTCCATACCTTTAGCAGCGGCTCTGGCGCCTTTCACTTCTTTCCCGGCTCCGACGCCTTTTTCTTCTTTCCCAGCAGTGGGCAATCTTTACAATTCTTCAACAGCTTGTCTATTTCCTCGCCGCTCCTCGTACGCGGGCGTCTTCGGGGTTCGGTTTCACCATCGAACAGATCCTCGCGTTTTCTCCATGAGTCATCATCGCAAAGCCACCTTCGATGTCCCATGAACATAGTTTTCGAAGACCCCGGATCTCTATCTAGCTGGCTATACATTGTGTCATCCATGGACCTGACGCATCCAGAAAATCCGTGGACCACCTGCCCCGCGACATATCCGTAACCGAGATAGTCGTGCACCGTCATGAGCAGTGCGGCTCTCATAGGGAAATATTCTTTCTCTGCGGTGTCCCACGTATTGGCTGGCATTTTCCACAACGGTCTAGCTCCTCTTTCAGCAGCCCCTGATACAGATTGATGTCATTCCCTAGTTGTTTCGTCCCTTCAATTAGCATACTCATGTGAATGTACTTCCTCTTCATGCACAACCAGGGGGAAGGTTGTACATCCACACAAACATAGGCCAGGTGCTATGTGTGCTTCTCTGGCTGCCAAACGGATTGACTCCATCAGTTCTCGCGCCCAACACGATGTTCCTTGGATCGTCCCCAAATTATGGGTGTTTGAAGTTCAACGCTTGCCACTGGCTCGCATCCTTAGGGTGACTCAGCATCTTGTCTTTTTTATTTATCTCCGGATCATTTCTGTCATCTTCTCGCTTCTTCTCCTCCCTATCCGCGTGCCAACGCAGGAGCTTTGCTAGATTAGGGTCCGTGAAATACCACTGCAGACGAGGAGTGATCGGAAAGTACCACACCACTTTTCGAGGAGCTTTCTTCCTCTTCTTGTATCGAGTGACGCCGCACACCGGACATATGGTAGACTCCGCATGCTCGTCCCGATAAATGATGCAATTGTTCATGCACACATGGTATTTCACGTGCGGTAAATCCATAGGACACATGATTTTCTTCACCTCCTCGAAACTAGTCGGGCACTTGTTCCCCTTGGGAAGACGTTCGTGCTAGAATGACATGTTCTCATCCAAGCATGCGTCGTCATTTTGTGTTTTACCTTCATCTCCAGAGCCATGAGAGTTACTTTTGGCGGGTATCCTCGGGCCCGCATCCTTCATACAATGGAGTAACCGTGTCTATCTCCAGTTGATCCAGCTTGGCTTTCTCTCGGGCGGCAGCTCTTGTGTTATCCGTCTACTTGAGAAGCAGCTCTTGAATATGAGGGTCCTGCACCCAGCCCGTCGATGGTCCATCGTCGTCCGCTCCGACATCTTCATCTTCATGATCATGCCCTTCGTCTGCTCTGGCATCTTCCTCATCATCATGTCCGACATCTTCTACATGATGACTATGTACTGCATCTACTTCGTGATCATGTCATGGAGATTCTTCGTCTTCTCCCCCGCCCTCGCCACGGTTGTCTTGCTGCCCTTCCTCATTTCTTGCCCGGCCCCCATGGACGACTTCATAGTCATCTTCATCACCTTGCCACCGATAGCCATCCATGAAACCACGCAAGAGCAGGTAGTCCCGCACCTGTACGGAATCCGGGTCCATAAGGCTCTCCAGCTTGCATCTTCGACACTGACATCTTATCTCCGTCTCGTTCTTTTGAAGTATCTCGGCCTTCACGGAGCTCAAAAACCTATTCACAATGCCTTCGGTCATCGTGCGGACCATGGTCGCCTGCGGGGTAGAGCAAAACGATATTTTAGAACCAATTTTTTTGCATCACTTTGCCTAAAAATAGGACCAAAAAGAATGCATAGTGCCAAATTCTCGCCAAAACGGAAATGAATCAACATTCTGGCAAAATATTGGCAATTATCGCATTTCAAATACCGGTACGTGCAAACACAAACATATGCAACACCACAAACATACATAGATCTAGGCCATAAAAAGTGCATGTGCACGTTGTTGGAGGGAGAAAAAAGTAGATCTACAACATAAAGAAAGCTTTCCCCTTACTTACCTATCAAAAAAAGGTTATTTAACCACTTAATTTGGGTGAATCTATGGTGCAAATGAGGTGAGGAGGAGGAGGCAGCCGAGACAAGCTTGGAGGAGGAGGTGGAGAGAATGAAGCGGGGAAAGTGAGTGTGGTAGGTGGTCGTCCAAAATATCTAGCTGCTCTGAGGTTACCAATGGCGCACCACCTAAAAATGCGCCATTAGTAACCCTGGTTACTAATGGCGCACCTGTTACGTGGTGCGCCATTACTAGTTTTACAAAAAAATAAAAAAATTGTTAGTAGTGGCGCACTGTGGTTGTGGTGCGCCATTACTAGTTTTGAAAAAAAGTAAAAAAAATGTTAGTAGTGGCGCACAGAGCGTGTGGTGCGCCATTACTAGTTAAAACTAGTAATGGCGCACTATGCCCTGGTGCGCCATTACTAGTTTTGGAAAATAAAATAGAAATTTGTTAGTAGTGGCGCACCGTGGGAGTGGTGCGCCATTAGTGATATGGACACTAATGGCGCACCACATATGTGGTGCGCCATTAATGTCCATATTAGCTATATCCCTTTTCCTAGTAGTGTATGGAGTCTTCTACCGATCAATTTTTCTAGTCGACCACCAAAACAGTAGTAGTATTCCACCATGTATATAGTATAGTCCGAGCACTTTTGTAACGATAGTTCTAGACCGATTGTATGCCGTTGCTTGATTGATTGAGTGATATGATTATGTTTGTCTCATGTGCATATGGGTAGTGTTTTCCCCCTAGACCTCATTCTACTCTGTTTTCTCATCTTTTCTAAACCCATCAGATGCCTCCGAGATGCGACAATGGATTTTCTTTCCCACCGGAACTCACTCAGTTGATCCAGCTGTAGAATGCATTGATGCAGATACTAGTCCAGAATCAGAATCAGGGGAACAACAACAACAACCCACCACCACCACCACCTGTTGATCACTTAGCCCGTTTTCTAAGGCTGAATCCGCCGGTGTTCTCTAGTAGCACCGAGCCGATAGTTGCAGATGATTGGCTCCCCAAGATTGGAAGGGAGTTGACCACTGCAGGATGCACAGATGTGGAAAGAGTGCATTCTGCCTCACATCAGCTTGATGGACCCGCAACAACATGGTGGGAGAATTACACTGTCACCTATCCCATCGACACTGTTACGTAGGACCAGTTTCAGCAGGCTTTTCACATAGCC
The DNA here is from genome assembly GCF_003073215.2 of Triticum urartu. Lineage (NCBI taxonomy): Eukaryota > Viridiplantae > Streptophyta > Magnoliopsida > Poales > Poaceae > Triticum > Triticum urartu. Next base: position 375,217,749 of record NC_053023.1, on the reverse strand, counting down.
CATGTATCAGCAAGAGCTATGGCAAGGAAGAAGTGCGAGTTCCGCAACTTATGCCAAGGAGGACGCACGGTTGGCCAGTATGTGGATGATTTTAGTAAGCTAGCACGTTATGCCCCAGATGACGTCGCTACAGATGCAGCTAAGTAGGAGAAGTTTCTGGAAGGACTGAATGATGAGCTGAGCATGCAGTTGATGGTAGCAAACTTTAATAACTACCAACAGTTGGTAGATAGAACTCTCATGATTGAAGGGAAGCAGCAGCAGATTGACAACCGCAAGAGGAAGTATGGACAAGGGAAGTATAATTCTGGAGCTCAGCAGAGACCCCGTTTTCCCCCGAACTCGGGAGGACCCCTTCAGCATAACCATGGAGGTCACAATCACACTGGGGGAAGTTCGCACAACCATAGTGGCCCCAAGAATGGGAATGGTAATGGAGGAAGCAACGGCCAGAACCGTTCCAACCCAGCAACACCCGCCAAGAAAGATCTAAGCCACGTTACTTGCTACAAGTGCTAGAACACTGGACATTACGCCAATGAATGTCCTGAAGCTAAGAATGGAAATGGAAATGGAAGTTCTGGGAAGAAGCCCAACCCTTTCAACATGGGACAAGTGAACCACGTTAACGTGGAGGAGGTTGAAGCCCAACCAGATGCAGTAATAGGTAGGTTTTTGGTTAAGTCATTTACTGTAGTCATTCTTTTTGATACTGGTGCATCGCATTCATACATATCAAGGGGATTTGTGGATAAGTATAAGCTGCCCACCAAAGTTCTTAGTATACCTACCTTAGTGAGCTCGCCAGGAGAAGAGTATATGGCAAGCCAAGGATGTTTTCAGATGCCATTGACCATTGGTAGGCATGTTTTCCCCTCAGATCTGATAATTTTGGAGTCGCAAGGTTTGGATGTGATTCTGGGTATGGATTGGCTATCTATGTATGGAGGAAACAACAATTGCACTAGTAAGTTGATTTTGCTCACCACCCCAGAAGGAAGAAGGATCAAGTATGTATCCCGGCATGTGCCAATTAGGACTCAAGTAAATTCCTTATCAGGAGTTGTACAGGAGGAAGTACCAGTGGTGAAGGATTTTCCGGATGTATTTCCAGAAGAGTTGCCAGGCACAGGGCCAATATCTAAGAGACCGTACAGGATGCTCGCACATGATTTAGAGGAAATTAAGAAGCAGATTAAGGAGTTACTGGATAAAGGATATATTCGCCCATGCTCATCACCTTGGGGATCACCAGTACTTCTAGTGGAGAAGAAGGATGGATCGTTGAGGATGGTTGTTGATTATCGAGGATTGAATGAGGTGACTGAGGGAGTCCTGGATTAGGGGGTCTCCGGACAGCCGGACTATATCCTTTGGCCGGACTGTTGGACTATGAAGATACATGATTGAAGACTTCGTCCGGTGTCCGGATGGGACTTTCCTTGGCGTGGAAGGCAAGCTAGGCAATACAGATGTGTAGATCTCCTCCCTTGTAACTGACTCTGTGTAACCCTAGCCCCCTCCAGTGTCTATATAAACCGGAGGATTTAGTCTGTAGGACAACAGACAATCATACCATAGGCTAGCTTCTAGGGTTTAGCCTCTACGATCTCGTGGTAGATCAACTCTTGTAATACTCAGATCATCAAGAACAATCAAGCAGGACGTAGGGTATTACATCCATCAAGAGGGCCTGAACCTGGGTAAACATCGTGTCCCTTGCCTCCTGTTACCATCCGCCTTAGACGCACAGTTCGGGACCCCCTACCCGAGATCTGTCGGTTTTGACACCGACATTGGTGCTTTCATTGAGAGTTCCACTGTGTCGTCACCATAAGGCTTGATGGCTCCTTCGATCATCGATAGCGATGTGGTCCAGGGTGAGGTTTTCCTCCCCTGACAGATCTTTGTATTCGGCGGCTTCGCACGGCGGGCCAATTCGCTTGGCCATCTGGAGCAGTTCGAGAGCTACGCCCCTGGTCATCAGGTCATATTCGGAAACTTAAACTACACTACCGACATCCACGGAGACTTGATCTTCGATGGATTCGAGCCCGTGTCAGGTGCGCCGCACAGTCACGACGAGCACGACGTAACTCTGCCGTCGGACAGTGTTCGGGAGATCGCATCTGCAACTCCTCCGGCCTCCAATCCGGAGCAAATTGCGCCATCCAAGGACGGAGGGATAGACCCCGCCATGGAGGCTGCACTCTCAGTGGCGATGGAGCCGGATGCTGACTTCACCCCTTACGAGAGCCGTGTCACCGAACCACTGGATTCGTCTCTAGCCACGGACTTTGAGCCGCCTACATCTGTGCCCATCGAATCCGACTGGGCGCCGATCATGGAGTTCACCTCCACGAATATCTTTCAACACTCGCCTTTCGGCGATGTGCTAAATTCATTAAAGACTCTCTCCCTATCAGGAGAACCTTGGATGAACTATGTCCGGCTAGAATGGGATACGGACGACAAAGAAATTCGCTGCCCGCCCACCACCCACTTAGTAGCCACTGTCGACGACTTAACCGACATGCTCGACTTCGACTCCGAAGACATCAACGGCATGGACGAAGATGTAGGAAACGAACAGGATCCAGCGCCCACAGGGCACCGGACAGCCACTTCATCACATGACATATACATGGTGGATACACCCAAAGAAGGCAATGGCGAAGATACAGCGGAGATTGGCCCCTCCAAGAAGCAACCCAAGCGCCGACGTCAGCGGCGCCGCCCTAAGTCCCGCCATAGCAAAAATAGCGATAACAACGCAAGAGAAAATAACACTCCAGTCGACTTCAGAGGAAACGACGACCACATTGCCCCGGCAGCAGAGCACGATGAAGCTGCAAGCAGCGAACATAGTACGGATCTGACGTCCGAACACGGCGACGCCGAGGATAACCCTCATCAAACCCCATCGGGGGAGGAAAACAGTCCAGACGAAGATGCACACATCATCCCGGAAACGCACTTGGAGCAAGAGAACCTCCGCAGAAGGCTTATTGCCACAGCGAGGAGTCTGAAGAAGCAGAAGCAAAGGCTTAAGGCCGCACAAAACACACTCAACAGCAGGTGGAACAAAGTGCTCGACAGCGAAGCAAAGTATGGTGGAAGTCACCACACAAAGAGCTGTCCAAAGCGCAAACTGTTACCCGAATTCGACGACGAGGCCTTAGAGCCCACACATCCAAACAATGAAACGGCCAACCGGCCGGATCCACCACCTTGTGACCGCGATAGAGCGGATAACAAATATGCACATAAGTCAACACACGATGTATGCGAGGACTTGCGCCAAAAATCCGGTGCGACCAGATCCATCTACGGATCTAGGAAGCATGCTCCAGCACAAAATCAAAACCAAATGCCACAACCGTCCGAATGCCATGGTACATCCAAGTACAGGGGTGCCGCGCACCCCCTATGTTTCACCGATGAAGTGCTGGACCATGAATTCCCAGAAGGATTCAAACCAGTGAACATAGAAGCATACGACAGGACCACAGACCCTACGGTCTGGATTGAGGACTTCATCCTCCATATTCATATGGCTCGTGGAGACGATCTCCATGCCATTAAATACTTGCCCCTCAAGCTTAAAGGACCATCTCGACACTGGCTGAAAAGCCTCCCCGAAAACTCAATCAAAAGTTGGGAGGAGCTCGAGGACGCTTTTCAGGCTAATTTTCAAGGGACCTATGTCCGACCTCCGGATGCAGACGATTTAAGCCATATAATTCAACAGTCCGGATAGTCCGCCCGAAAGCTTTGGAACAGGTTTCTCACCAAGAAGAACCAAATCGTTGATTGTCTGGACACCGAAGCCTTATCAGCTTTCAAACACAGCGTCCGAGATGAATGGCTTGCTAGACACCTCGGTCAAGAAAAACCGAGAACAATGGCAGCTCTAACAAGTCTCATGACCCGCTTTTGCGTGGGCGAAGACAGCTGGTTAGCCCGCAGCAGCACCAGTGACCCGAGCACATCCGAAGTCAGGGATGGCAATGGAAAACCACGACGCAATAAAAGCAAGCGTCAAAATAAAGTGGATATCCCAGATAATACGGAAGTAAACGCCGGATTCAGGGGCTCTCGACCAGGCCAGTGGAAAAAGCCTTTTAAAGGCAGCAGAGACGGACCGTCTAGCCTAAACAAGATTCTTGACAAACTATGTCAGATTCATGGCACCCCCGATAAACCTGCAAATCACACCCACAGAGAATGCTTGGTCTTCAAGCAGGCCGGTAAGCTAAACGCCGAACACAAGGGGGGGGGGAGACACCAAGCGAAGACGAGGATGAACCTCTCCAGCAAAGCACTGGAGGACAGAAAAAATTCCCACCAAAGGTTAAAACAGTCAACATGATCCATGTGACGAAGAGGAAAAGCAAAGATGCACTCCGAGACACATGCGCCATAGAGCCTGTCACCCCTAGGTTCAACCCCTGGTTGGCCTGCCCGATCACCTTTGATTGCGGGGATCACGCGACAAGCATCCGACACGAAGGATTGGCTGCCTTGGTGTTAACCCAATAATAAATGGATACCATCTCACGCGAGTCCTTATGGACGGCGACAGTGGTCTAAACCTGATATATCAGGACACAGTCCGTAAAATGGGGATAGACCGATCAAAAATAAGCCACCGTACTACTACCTTCAAGGGAGTAATACCAGGCCTAGAGGCCCACTGCACGGGCTCTCTATTACTAGAGGTTGTATTCGGTTCTTCCGACAACTTCCGAAGCGAAAGGTTAAATTTCTACATCGCTCCATTCCGAAGTGGCTATCAGGCACTACTCAGAAGAGCGGCTTTCGCTCGTTTTAATGCAATCCCGCATTACGCTTCTCTCAAGCTTAAGATGCCCAGTCCACATGGCACCATCACAGTTAGCGGAAATGCTGAGCGTGCTCTATGCGCGGGAGAATGTGTGGCGGCTTTAGCCGCCGAGCACTAGATGGCCTCACCAACCAGAAAAAATGACAGGTCGTTAAGAACACGGACACGGTTAGACGAGTCCGGTGCACCACTACATATACATGAGATTGGTTTGATAATCAAGCCCTCCTAGACGGCACCAGGGGCTTCCCGCGTGTAATCAGGGCTAGTCCGGCTCAACTTTACTTATCTTAAATTTTAATGGTTTATTAACAATAACCAATTTTCTGGCATGGAAACTTTCACCTAAGTTCTTCTCTTTTATAGATAACAATCGTGATACACCCGTCCAGGACACGGTACAACAGAGACACAGGCGCAGACGTGCAGCAGGGACCCGCTCAAAGGTTTGTTTTTAGATTAAGACCCTGCGTCAACCTTTTTACTGTCTCTTGTTGCCCACATCCTCCGGATACTCAATACATCCGAGAAGGATGCCGACATATTGGCATGTGGCCACGTCAGGATATTGCACGTACCTGGACACCCGAGGTTTATTATTAAGGGCATTGTTCAGCCCGGCATATGTTATAAAGACCGAATACCTTAGGGAGTGTTCGGCGTCGCGAGTTTGGACTTATATGCATCAGCTCCGAATCATGTCTTTGGTCAAATGTTGGGTTTGCCCGGCTCCCATGTTTTGGTACCTTATGTTCTGCTATATCGGCTAAGGTAGCATTGGGAGAACTACTGCGATTCTGCCCTGGTTCATCCGGATGAGCACCTCAGTAGAGAAAGCCGAAAACTGACTGTCATGATATAGCGTGAGACTGGTCAACCACTCGATGACCCAGCGGAATCTTCGGGATTCCTCCGCATTAACAAAGGGCCGTTTCCCGGTCATGTACATATGCGCCCCGTATTCGGACGAGCGCAGAAGTACTAGGGGCTATATAGTAGCCCCACCGTCAAACTCCTATGGTTAAGTGAAAGTGTTAAAGAAATATAGTCCGATTGCCTCGTTCGCTGCGCTACCACCTCCTTCATGGACCAAGACGTTGGATCAAGTGTGAATACGCGTTTTTTGCGAACACCCCCGCATTATATGCGTGGGGGTGGAAGCCGACGACTGCAAACTTTCAGGTTATATACATATATACATAAACGGCCGCACAGGAGGCATCATAATACTTTAGGGCAGAAGTATAAACACAGCCTTCATAACTCAATAAAACATTGTTTTTACAATGGGAGTACATGTTACTAGACCATAATATTCTTCGAACACTGAGCCTCTATCGAACGAGCGCCTTCAAGAACTTCTTCAAAGTAGTGCTCGATAGCCACTCGGCCCACGGCCGAACCCTGTGTTGCAACAGTGGTGGCCTCCATCTCTGCCCAGTATGTCTTGACAGGGGCAAAGGCCATCCGCGCACCCTCTATGCACGCCGACCTCTTCATAGCATCAATGTGCGGCACAACACCAAGGAATTGTTGCACCAAACTAAAGTAACTATTCGGCCTTGGCCCTCCCGGCCACAGATGATCCACAACGGACCTCATGGCGAGTCTGGACAACCTATGGAGCTCGGCCCACTTGGCCATTTGCTCATTCAGCAGCAGCGGACGCACTGGAGCATGGAACTGTGACCAGAACAGCTTTTCCACTTCGCGATCTCCTTGATCCTTGAAGTATTCGGCCGCATCAGCAGCACTTGCCGCCAAATCCACGTAGGCGTCCGCAGAACTCCATAGTTGATCAAGGGAAGCATACTTTGGATCTCCGAACTTAGTCCACAACAAGAAGGGCTTCCCAGCCACAATATCCGCAGCTTGATGCAGCTCCTCCTTCGTCGCTGTGATTTTAGAGCGGGCTTCCTTGGCTGCTACCATGGCCTTCTCTAGGTCCCTCTCCCTCGCTCGGTTTTGTTCTTCAAGAAGCTAGTAACGGTCAGTGACATCTTTCAACTCAATGGCCATCTGGGCTATCCTTTCTTTGCTCTGGCGATGCGCAGACTATTCGGTCCGCAGCTCTTCGGCCGCCCTCAGAGCGGCCGCATCGCTATTCCTTGCTTGTTCCTTGGCCCGGGCATGCTCTGCCCGAAGGGTCTCCACGGTGGCATCTCCATCTGCAGTCACAACATAATAAAGATATTGGCATCCTGCTCCTCTTACTATGCGTTGATCACCGGAGAAATCACTTACCCTGTGCCTCGTCAAGACGCTTGTTGACAAGCACGATGTCGGCATCTGCCGCATCAAGTTGACGCTTTAGCTCGGCAAACCCATCAGTCCGGCTAGTCACCGGAGCTTCAGCCACCTGCACATAAAGGCGGTCTGGTTACTACCTGGGACTATGATCCTCTGTTTGCCGCCATTTTTGACGACAACCAGAGTCTCAGGGGCTACTATCTGCATAGGGCACACCTAACATGTGCGGTACTGTCAAAAACATACACCATGTCACGTACCTCAAAGCCTTTCAGCAGACTCATAAAAGCTTCATGCAATCCGCTTTCACCGGATGAAATCCTTTCAACTACCGTACTCATTAGCGTACGATGCGCTTCTGAGATAGCCGCTTGCTCCAGAAGATCCTTCAGTGCGTCCGACCGCACACTATACGGTTCCGGACTCTTTCTGTTGCTCTCTTTAGGAGCCGAATACTGAGGACTTCGGGTGGCCAAGGGATTACCCCCTGGCCTTGGTGGATCAGGAGAAACCCTCCGCGATGACACTTCAGGGTCGCCCGCTTCATGAGGCGGGGTGGCAGGGGGAGGTGTTTCGCTCTCCATCATCTCTAGAAGAAGATCCCCCGAAAACAAACTCTGCCGAGAAGGGCTACGATCCGAACTACAAGATATAAGCTTCGGTTATTGTCTTCAAAAGTAAGATAGGATATTTTCACTACTAAGTACTTTTTGATTACTTACAGCTCGGTAGAGGGCTGATTCCCTTGCGGACACTGTGCAGCAAGGGTACCCCCCGGGGCAGGACCCTCTGGCAAGGATTTCTTCCCTCGTTTGAAAACCTTTGTTTCTGGATATTCAGAGGTGGTCCTCTTTCTTCCCCGGGGAGAAGGAATGTCCGATTCTTCCCCTTGGCTGTCCTCCTTCGCGAAGGCACTCGTTCCCCCGGTTGGGACAAGTAGTGAGTGAGGCTTGCTTCCGGCCTCTTCACTCCCCCCTTCCTCTTCCTTCAAGGGCACCTGATAAGGCACCGGCTCCAGCATTCTGTCTAGTACTGGATTGGCCAGGCCCTCGGGAAGGGGGGTCGGACACCTGATCATCTTCGCCTTTGTTATCCAGTCCTGGTCAAAGAGCGACTTCTCAAAAATGATTTTATGATGAAGAGAAACTGTGTGTTCGGCCATGAGATTACTTACTTGGGTGTCCGGACGATTACAGCTCAGACCCGCATCCTCGGTGGTGTCCGAACACTTTATTTGTGATCCGAAGAACAGCTTGTACATCTCCTCTAGCGTCATGCCGACGAAGTGCTGAATGATTCGCGGTCCCTCCGGGTTGAACTCCCAAAAACGGAGAGGTCTACGTTTGCAAGGCGGGACCTGGCGAACTAGCATGACCCGCATCACCGTCACTAGGTTGATGTCTCTCTCAATGAGATCTCGGATGCGACTCTGCAATATCGCCACATCCTTTACTGGACCCCAGTTTAGCCCCTCGCTGATCCATGACGTCATTTGTGGTGGGGGGCCCGAGCGAAAGGCAGGGATGGCTGCCCACTTGGCACTCCGGGGAGCTGTGATATAAAACCACTCCCGCTGCCACAAACCGGATACCTCTAGGAATGAACCCTCCGGCCATAGAGCGTTAGCGCTTTTGCTTATTACGGCACCTCCGCACTCTACGTGCCGCCCCTCGATCATCTTCGGCTTCACATTGAAGGTCTTGAGCCACATGCCGAAGTGAGGGGTAGTGCGGAGGAAGGCCTCACATACGATGATGAACGACGAGATGTGAAGGATGGAATCCGGGGCTAAATCGTGGAAATCGAGCCCATAATAGAACATGAGTCCCCTAACAAAGGGATCCAAAGAGAGGCTGAGGGAGTCCTGGATTAGGGGGTATCCGGACAACCGGACTATATCCTTTGGCCGGACTGTTGGACTATGAAGATACAAGATTGAAGACTTCGTCTCATGTCCGGATGGGACTCTACTTGGCGTGGAAGGCAAGCTAGGCAATACCGATATGTATATCCCCTCCTTTGTAACCGACCTTGTGTAACCCTAGCCCCCTCTGGTGTCTATATAAATCGGAGGGTTTTAGTCCATAGGACAACATACAATCATACTATAGGCTAGCTTCTAGGGTTTAGCCTCTCCGATCTCGTGGTAGATCAACTCTTGTAATACTCATATCATCAAGAATAAATCAAGCAGGACGTAGGGTTTTACCTCCATCAAGAGGGCCCGAACCTAGGTAAAACATCGTGCTCCCTGCCAGATTCCTCCTTGTGATGAACAAGGTCAAGGACTGCCGCGAGGAAGATGCAGTCTCACTTTTCTGCAATAATTGCACGGACAAGGGAATCCTTAACGCCTTAAGTCGCCATGACATATCACGCTTCGCTGACTTGGTGTCCATAGTACGAAAGTACTGTGCGATGGAAAGTGCCTGGAAAACAGAAACGAAATTTTGGGATAATCCGGCTCTGAATATACACCCAGTCCGAAGTAAAAGGGTGCACTATCATAAGACACCCGAGCTAGTTGCAAAGACTCAAAAACCCTCTACAGGGCATGGAACCGTACTGGAGGGATGGCTTAACGGACCCTGCAAAATTGACAGTACAACAATACCAACACACAGCCTTAGAGCATGCTGGATACTCCGGTAGGTGGCCAAAAGTAGTGAGGATCTTCTTATCCCAAATGCCACAGAGCATCATCCCGTGGATAACAATACGGTGTTAACAGTCTTTGAGACCTTTGCGTCAAATAACAGGCGTAAGCGAACACTCCGCATCATGGCCAAAATCTGCCACGTAGCAGCAATAAATCCATGGAGCGACACGACTATTACCTTCAATGGCAGTGACGAACCTAAATTCCGAACAGCCCGAGCACCAGCTGCATTGGTACTCAGTCCAATTGTGGACGGCTTTCGACTCACCAAAGTACTCATGGACGGCGGCAGTGGATTAAACCTCATCTATGAGGAAACTCTTCAAGAAATAGACTGGTACCGCATTGAGCAAAGTAGCACAACCTTTAGGGGAATCATACCCAGGTGGGAGGCACGATGCGCTGGGAAAATCACACTAGATGTGGTATTCGGTACGCCAGAGAATTATAGGTCCGAAGAAATTACATTTCAAGTGGCCCCGTTCAGCAGTGGATACCACGCCCTTTTAGGACGTGAGGCGTTCACGATCTTCCAAGCCGTACCCCATTACGGGTACATGAAGCTCAAAATGCCTGGTCCCAACGGATTCATCACCCTCTCTAGTGATCCGGACACAACACTCCGAGCCGAAAACAAAACAGCCGCACTGGTCCTCGAGGCATTATCCGAAGCCCTCTCGGCCGAGGAGCTAACGATGCTACGCTCCATAGTGGACAGGGACGACGTGATACTCGATAGGAGATCCAAGTCCACCTCTTTTAAACCAGCGGATGAAATAGTCAAATTCCAAGTCCACCCAACGGACCCTACAAAAACAACCTCCATCGGGGCACAGTTAAAACCTGTCGTGGACGCCGCACTACGAGAGTTCCTACCCGAGAATTGGGACATATTCGCCTGGCACCCCTCAGACATGCCAGGAATCCCACGCAGACTGGCCGAGCATAGCCTCAACATCCTAAAGGGATTCAAGCCGGTCAAGCAAGCTCTTCGGCATTTCTCTGAACCTAAGAGACAGGCCATGGGAGAGGAACTAGCCAAGTTATTGGAGGCCGGATTCATCAGAGAGATAAGACATCCGGACTGGCTAGCAAACCTGGTGATGGTACCAAAGAGGGATTAATCCTGGCGCCTTTGTGTCGATTTCAAGGACCACAATAAAGCTTGCCCAAAGGATCCCTTCCCCCTCCCCCGCATCGACCAAATTATCAATGCTACCGCAGGACACGAGTCATTGTGTTTCCTCGACGCATACTCCGGTTACCACCAAATCAAGATGGCGGAGTCCGACCAAGCTGCAACGGCATTCATCACACCATACGGCCCCTTCTGTTTCAACACAATGCCTTTTGGGCTTAAAAACGCCGGCGCAACATATCATCGCATGATTCAGACATGTCTGGAGAAACAAATCGGCAAAACACTAGAGACATACGTAGATGACGTGGCCGTCAAAACCAAACACGTCAACTCTTTGATAGACAACTTGAGGCTCACGTTCGACAACCTCCGAACGTACAACATCAAGCTCAATCCGGAAAAATGTGTTTTCGGCGTACCAGCCGGAAAGCTCCAGGGTTTCATTGTCTCCAGTAGAGGTATTGAAGCTAATCCAGCCAAAATCCAAGCTTTGTCACAGTTGGCTACCCCAACAGACCTCAAACAAATCGAGAAGTTAACAGGATGCATGGCGGCTCTAAGACGCTTTATCTCCCGCTTAGGAGAAAAGGCTTTACCCCTTTATCGCCTCCTTCGGCGCACCGAACACTTTGAGTGGACGGACGCTGCCACAGTCGGATTGGAAGAAATAAAGGCCATTTTGGCAACCAACACAATCCTGGCCGCGCCAAACACCGGCGAACCAATGTTGTTGTACATTGCGGCAACTCATCAGGTTGTAAGCGCAGTGCTCGTCGTTGAACGAGAAGCTGACGGACATAAATTCCCTCTTCAAAAGCCGGTATACTATGTATCCACTGTCCTCACTCCATGCAAATCACGGTACCCACATTATCAAAAGATAGCCTATGCGGTATTCATGGCATCCCGGAAGCTACGACACTACTTTCAAGAGTGTTCGATTACAGTAGCCTCAAAAGTGACACTCAATGATATTATAAACAACCGCGACGCTACGGGCCGGATTGCTAAATGGGCGATTGAGCTCCTCGCGTTTGACATAACATACAAACCTTGACGAGCCATTAAGTCGCAAGTATTGGCCGACTTTGTCGCCGAATGGATGGAGGCCGAACTCCCTAAAGAGTACGGCGCATACTCCAATTGGATCATGCACTTCGACGGTTCTAAAATGCTGGCTGGTCTAGGGGCTAGCGTCGTCCTGACGTCCCCAACCGGAGATACCGTCTAGTACATACTGCAAATATTGTACGTAGACTCCAACAACGCAGCCGAATACGAAGCTCTGTTGCATGGTCTTTGGATGGCAGTCTCCTTGGGCATTCAATGCCTCGAGGTGCGTGGGGATTCAAACCTTGCAATATCCTAAATAAATGGAGACTTTGATGCCAAGGATCCGAAAATGGCGGCGTACTGAAACGCCGTCCTAAAAATGTTAGCTCGGTTCGAGGGGCTAGAATTTCACCATGTGGCTCGGGAAAACAATTAGGCGGCGGATATCCTCGCCCGCATCGGCGCAAAACGCGATGCGGTCCCCCCCAACATATTTCTGGAAAGGCTGTTTTAAGCCGTCAGTAGTATGGGAAGGGGACACCAGTAGCAATAGTCCGGACCCGGCCAAAATGCCCGATACGAAACACACTGACACAATCGGAGGCTCCGCCACCGAAATAACACCTTCAGCCCACGTAATAATGGTCGTCATTGCCCTGTGGACAAAACCATTCCTAGCCTACCTAACTAGACAGGAACTCCCGGAGGATCAAAATGAGGCACACTGCATTGTGCGGCGATCCAAGGCCTACAAGGTCCATGAGGGAGAATTATACAAAAAAAGTACTACTGGAGTCCTTCAAAGATGCATCTCTTAAGAGGAAGGGCGGAACCTTCTGGCAGAAATTCACGCCGGACTCGGCGGTCACCACGTCGCAGCCCGGGCTCTTGTAAGCAAGGCCTTTCGTACAGGATTCTATTGGCCAACGGCCCGGGCAGATGCATGGGACTTGGTCCAATGTTGCGCCGGTTGCCAGCTCTTTGCAAATCAAAGCCACATGCCACCCACCGCCCTCCAAACAATTCCCATTACGTGGCCCTTCGTGGTCTGGGGGCTTGACATTGTTGGACCCCTTAAAAGGGGAACCCACAAGAAAAAATACTTACTGGTCATGGTGGATAAATTCACCAAATGGATAGAGGCCAAACCTGTTAAAAGAGCCGAATCCGGACCAGTGATAGACTTCATATCCGAGGTCGTACACCGTTATGGCGTCCCCCATAGCATCATCACTGACAACGGCACAGACTTCACAGCCGATGATGTCAAACTCTGGTGCAGCAAAATGGGCATCAAGCTCGATTATGCTTCAGTCTATTACCCACAAACCAACGGCCAAGTCGAGCGAGCAAACTGTCTTATAATGAGCGGCATTAAACCCAGATTAGTGTGTTCCTTAATGGAATCTAACACGCACTGGGTAGAGGAGCTCGACTCCGTACTCTGGGGGCTGCGGACCATGCCGAATCATAGTACCGGATATACACCCTTCTTTATGGTGTACGGCGCAGAGGCAGTCTTGCCCTGTGACATAATTCATGAGTCACCTCGAGTGCGCATGTACAAAGAAAGAGAAGACGAGCTCGATCGACAGGACAGTCTGGATACCCTGGAGGAGGAGCGCGATGTAGCCAAAGCCCGTTCCGCATTTTATCAGCAACAGGCTCGTAGATACCAAAGGAGAGAAGTACGAGCCAAAACTTATAATGTTGGCGAACTAGTTCTACGCCTGCTGGATAAGAAAAAGAACAAGCTCGAGCCCAAATGGGAAGGTCCCTTCATTATTGACCAAGTTCTGATCGGTGGAGCATACGGGCTGCGGGATGCATCAACTAGTTGGCTCGAGCCGAACCCATGGAACGCGGCCAGGCTCCGAAGATTCTACGCCTGGCGCCAGACTCTATGTTTGTCCCCTCCTTTTGTCCATTTTTTCCAATACATTATCTGTCTTGTTTTTCTTTCTTCCTTTCTTTTATTATTTCTCTAGGCCTTTAAGGGACAACTTGTTCCTCGCTTGCACATTATAGATGCGCTAGCCGCGCTCATAATACCTGGGGGGCTTCTTTCACAGAAGCTTAATTATTTATCTGGGCCTCAGGCCCCCGAACATGTGTCATGCTTCTGCATGTAACTTTTTTCGCCATTATATGCATCGATATGACTTAAGTTTTGGCCAAGCTGGGTTGCCTGGCTCTTGTATTTATGCCCTACGTTCCCGTTAATTCGGCTAGGGCATAAGGGGAGCACCTCTGCAATTGTTACTGCCGGGTCAGCTGGACGTGTACCTCAGACAGGGTGAAGCCGAAAACTAGCGTTCTTAAGGGAATATTCGGTCGGTGAACAAAAGATGATTTTTATTTATTGTCCATATCTACCCCCAGATGTTTTTCCTGCGTTTCCTATCGTAGTCCGGACATGCACTTTAGGGCATGCTTACCCAGGGAAAGGAACCCTTAACAGAATTATTCTCCCTGGAAGATGTTTCTTACTACCCATGTAATATAACATAACTAGTTGGGCACTTGTCTGTTCAAGCACTTATGACCCCTACGCCTGGTCTCCACACATACCCCGGTTCTTATATAACTGCGCGGGTATTCGGATACACTCCAGACTATCGGGTCTTGAGGTTGAAGCGAAAAGGTCCGCCAAGACAAATGATCTACAATCCGGCTAGAAGGCATACACATGTCACTTTCATTACATAGTCATGCAGACTGACTAAATTCCTCTTCTATACCATCCAACAGGCGGTCTAGCTTACAATCCTGTTGGGAATACTTTGCGGCTAATTCTACTTGCCCATAAACTAAGATAACGGGGATCTCTTTTTCGTCAGGCCCCACAGGTCCGACCTCGGCCATGTGATTTGGGTCTGCCTTGGTATACCACGTCTTCACCATGGCCCAGGCTTCTCTGGCACCCTATCGCAGGCCGATATCTTCCATAATCGGAAGCGCCGCCGTGCTCCCTTGAGCTTCTCCGCACGCTCTGCAACGCCCTCTGGCAGGGAGACGGACGGCCACAAGGCTTGGGCAACACCCTGCATCACCTGTCGAACTTGTCATGCAGATGTGACAGCTCGGATAGAAGATCACCCGCAGACCCGGCCATTTCCTCCGCGGGACGACCCGTCAGCATACCTACAGACATAACGCTGTTAGTCGGCTTCTTCGCCGAACTCCTTCAAAAGGATTCGTTCAAGCACTTACTGAAAATGCCGCGCCGAAACCGCTTATTCTCCCTCTCGGAGGCTGCAAGCTGGCCCCGAACGTCTTTTAGTTCCATGCTCAGCTTAATATTGGCGTCTTGGAGATTGTTTTTCTCCCGCCTAACCTCAGTCAGCACGCGTTTTCCAGCCTCTAGCTGTCGCATAACATGCTGGTCCTCCGGATTTTCTCCGGGTTCATTTGCAACATCTATTGTTAGATCTGCAGCCATGCCGCACATTATATGGTAACCATCATTCTTTCAAGTAAATGTTACCAGCAGGTGACATTTTCGGTTCCTGCAATGCGGCCACAGCAGCCCGTAGTTTGGTCTTGCATTCCTCTAGATCCTGTGATAGCCTAGTATTCTTCTCTGCAAGAACCTGCACAATAAAGATGATCCTTAAATCAGTTCTGCTAACTGTTTCAAGTCTCAGGGGCTACTGATACATATAAATTGTCAGATTTACTCATCGTACATCCTTTACATACTGATCCGTGGCTCTGGCTAGACCGTCTTGAGCAGCTCGGAGGTACGCCTCTCCAGAATTGAAGGCATCAAATGCCTCTGGTGAGAAACAAGCATCACGGAGTACGACCCGGCGGCGCCTATGATTCATTGCGATTTCCACCTCTGAGTTTGTAGTGGATAATCTATCCGCATCCTCTGTAGGGAGATTATCCGGCACCCGCCCCATATTGGCTTCCGCCTCTATGTCTGGTCCTGGCGCCCGGCTGGTGGAAGCGTGATTAGTAACATCGCCAGACATATTTCGGTGAGCGTTTTTCTGTTAAAGAAACACGAGCGTCATTATATTTTGAGAAAGACGACAACCACGGAGCGGGGTTTGTCATACCTTTGCGCCGGCGTCTCCATCCTGACCGCCTTCCTTTTTGGCCTACCCGGCCTCGGTGCCTCCTGTTGGCACATTGCTGCGGGTTCAGCAGGGCGTCCCGAATGCCTTCCCTGTAAAAATACCATGCATATATGGTGGGTGAAGTTTCTAAAAGGGGATCCTAGTTTTGGAGTTGGGATTTTTGGTTTTTCTTACGTGCGATGCAGGGAGTAGTCTGGGATAGTCGGCCGTAATGGCCACCATGGCATCATCGCAGCTTAACTGATAGAACTGCCGATCTATCATCTCCACGAATATAACCGAATCTTCTTCAAGTCCAGAGTCGAGGGCCTGGTCAGGGTCCTCTGGTTGTGGAGAAGGGCTGCTGACCTCCTTTATGGCTTTTCGTAGTTCCTGCCGCAAAGTGGTAAGGTGGATACTTAAGACAAAGAATGCGGGAAAAATGGGAGCAGTGAGATATAACTTACCTAGCTTGGAGGATTGTACATGGAGAATCCATCCCGTGGCTTGATGTGGGTGAACTCCTCTTCCTCACCCTTGAACAATTCGGATAGAATTTTCGCTAAAATGACAGCATTGTCCAGACCCTTACGCCCGCAGCGGGTGGCGTCATCCGCCCTGTTATAACACCACAAGGGGTGCCCACGATATTGAAGTGGTTGCACTCCCAGCATTATGCAAATCGACATAACTTTGATTACTGTCAATCCTGATCGAGCCAGTGCTTTAATTCGGTTCATCAGATAGAGGACTTCTCCATTGTCTTCCGCCTGTGGCCTCCGTGGGCGCCAACTTCGGCGTTTCTTTAGAGGAGCATTGTTGAACTCAGGAAGACCCCGCCGAACAGGGTCCGGAAGGGGAACGTCCTCCATATAAAACCATTCTGAAGGCCAATCTTCGGATGACTTCTTCGGAGTGCCGGACAGGTATCCGGTATCGGCGATGCGCCATATTTCGGCTCCGCCCACTTGATAAAGTGACCCCCTCTGTGTGCGAGGGACGAGGCAAAATAGCCTTTTCCACAGCTAGAAGTGAGCCTCGCAGCCCAGGAACAACTCGCAGAGAGCCACATAGCCGGTGATATGTAGGATGGAGGCGGGGGTGAAATTGTGTAATTGGAGGCCGTAGAACTCCAGGAGCTCGCGGAGGAACAGATGAATTGGAAATCCGAGTCCCCTTAATAGATAGGGAACAAGGCAGACCCGTTCCCACATAGAGGGACAGGGAAAGCTCTCCGCTTGCTCCCCGCCATTATAGGTGGCAAGCCCGGCTCGAACGGGCACCATGTACGCCGGAGGGAGAAATCCCTTAGTCTGCAGTTCGACTAAATGACTGTGTGGGACTGAACACCTCTCCCAATGACCGGGCTTAGGGCTTCGGGGGAGGGAGGAGGAGCTGCGAAGGTCGGCCATGCTGGAATGGATCTTTCCGGAACGCTCTCTGATGGACTCTCGCTGGGGGAGGATGGTGTGGATCGGATCTAAGGATCCCCATCCCTTTAATAGACAGTTTATTTATCTGGCTAGGGGGGCGAATGTAAAAACTCCCTGACGCCTCGTATTCATTAGACGCGTGGGAGAAAGCCCTTATTGGGCACAGAAGCCAAGAGGTCCAAACATTTATGGGACCGGACACTGCTTTACAAACGTTCGAAAGATGGAGAAGAATCCGCCTTGCAATGCCGAAGACAAGACTGCGCGCCGGACTCATCGTCATTGAAGCCTGGTTCGGGGGCTACTAAGGGAGTCCTGGATTAGGGGGTATCCGGACAGCCGGATTATATCCTTTGGCCAGACTATTGGACGATGAAGATACAAGATTGAAGACTTCGTCTCGTGTCCGGATGGGACTCTACTTGGCGTGGAAGGCAAGCTAGGCAATACGGATATGTATATCTCCTCCTTTGTAACCGACCTTGTGTAACCCTAGCCCCCTCTGGTGTGTATATAAACCAGAGGGTTTTAGTCCGTAGGACAACATACAATCATACCATAGGCTAGCTTCTAGGGTTTAGCCTCTCCGATCTCGTGGTAGATCAACTCTTGTAATACTCATATCATCAAGAATAAATCAAGCAGGACGCAGGGTTTTACCTCCATCAAGAGGGCCCGAACCTGGGTAAAACATCATGCTCCCTGCCTCCCGTTACCATCCGCCTTAGACGCACAGTTCGGGACCCCCTACCCGAGATCCGCCGGTTTTGACACCGACAGAGGCCTAGTCCTCGGAGGAAGTGAGAGACAAACACAACACTCTCGTTGGGTGCGGGAGTGGGGATGACCTGCCCTCGGGCGGGTAGCCTGTGCGAGATTTCGGTGGTCAGATATCTGGCCTCTCTCAGCTTCTTAATGTCCTCCTCTGTGATAGAGGAAGGCATCCACCGACCTTGGAGGTTGGATCCGGACATGGTTGAAGGTTCGAAGTGCCTAATCTGAGCCTGGGGTGTTGGAACTCGAGGTGGGGGAAGGATTCGATTGAGCGCGAGAGGAAAAAGGGACGGGTCTTGGCCTCTTTATAAAAAGGGTGAATGTCAAGCGTCCTCCTCGCGACCGTTTTGGGGCTCGCCTAAAATCAAGGAGTCATACCAACGGGCACGAGTGGGTTACCCACGTCCGTATTGATGAGAATCCTGTAATAAGGGGGACACGATCTCTGCTTCGACAAGACGTGTCAAGAAAACCGCCTCACGATATGTGCGGTGCTGGTTGAGAAAAACGGTTCGAATAATGGCCGGGCCATGACGTAATGTCGTGCTGTCAAAACACGTCAGCATATTAGATTTGTGGAAATACTATTCTCTCTACGGTGGTATGTGGAAATTATTTTGCAGAGCCGGACACTATCCTTGTGTTCAAAATCCTCTATGGAGTATTCAGAGGAGGAACCGGCCTTGCAATGCCGAAGACAAAACTACGCGCCGGACTCATCGTCATTGAAGCCTGGTTCAAGGGCTACTGAGAGAGACCTGGATTAGGGGGTCTCCGGACAGCCAGACTATATCCTTTGGCCGGACTGTTGGACTATGAAGATACAGGATTGAAGACTTCGTCCCGTGTCCGGATGGGACTTTCCTTGGCGTGGAAGGCAAGCTAGGCAATACAGATGTGTAGATCTCCTCCCTTGTAACCAACTCTGTGTAACCCTAGCCCCCTCCGGTGTCTATATAAACCGGAGGATTTAGTCCGTAGGACAATAGACAATCATACCATAGGCTAGCTTCTAGGGTTTAGCCTCTACGATCTCGTGGTAGATCAACTCTTGTAATACTCATATCATCAAGAACAATCAAGTAGGACGTAGGGTATTACCTCCATCAAGAGGGCCCGAACCTGGGTAAACATCGTGTCCCTTGCCTCCTGTTACCATCCGCCTTAGACGCATAGTTCGGGACCCCCTACCCGAGATCTGCCGGTTTTGACACCGACAGTGACGATCAAGAACAAGTACCCACTGCCAATGATCAATGATTTGGTTGATCAGCTGCAAGGAGCTAAGGTGTTTTCCAAGATCAATCTGCATTGAGGGTACCACCAACTGAAGATTTGAGAGCAGGATATACCTAAGACAACTTTTACCACGAGGTACGGGCTATGAGTATACCGTTATGTCATTTGGCCTGACTAACGCACCTGCCTATTTTATGAACATGATGAACAAGGTGTTTATGGAGTTTTTGGATAAATTCGTTGTGGTGTTCATTGATGATATTCTGGTCTACTCGAAGAATGAAGAGGAGCATAAAGAGCATTTGCGTTTAGTACTTGGGAAGCTCAGAGAACATCAGCTATACGCCAAGTTCCGCAAGCGTGAGTTTTGGTTGAAGGAAGTTGGATTCCTTAGACATGTTATATCTGGAGAAGGAATAGCAGTAGACCCCGCCAAAGTTGTCACTGTGACAAATTGGGAGGCACCCACGTCAGTTGGAGAGATCCGGAGTTTTCTTGGACTCGCAGGATACTACCGGAGGTTCATTGAGAATTTCTTGAAGATTGCAAAGCCTATGACGGAGTTTTTAAAGAAGGACACCAAGTTCAAATGGACTGAGGAATGTGAGGCCAGCTTTCAGGAGTTGAAGAAATGCTTGGTTACATCACCAGTATTGATTTTGCCAGATCAACGCAAGGATTATGAAGTGTATTGCGACGCTTCTCGTCGAGGACTTAGAGCCGTACTTATGCAGGAGGGAAGAGTTGTTTCATATGCCTCATGACAGCTTAAACCCCATGAGTTAAATTATGCTACACATGATTTGGAGTTAGCACCTGTAGTGCATGCGTTGAAGACTTGGAGACATTTTCTCATTGGAAACCATTGTGAGGTATACACATATCACAAGAGTTTGAAGTATATCTTCACGCAGAAGGAGTTGAATCTCAGGCAGAGGAGATGGTTGGAACTCATTAAGGATTATGATATGAGGCTGCATTATCATCCCGGAAAGCCTAACGTAGTAGCCGATGCGTTGAGCTGCAAGAGTCATGTCAATACACTCATGACCAGTGAGAGTGTCCTGGATTAGGGGTTATCTGGACAGCCGGATTATATCCTTTGGCCGGACTGTTGGACTATGAAAATACAAGATTGAAGACTTCATCCCGTGTCCGGATGGGACTCTCCTTGGCGTGGAAGGCAAGCTTGACAATACGGATATGTAGATCTCCTTCCTTGTAACCGACTCTGTGTAACCCTAGCCCCCTCCGGTGTCTATATAAACCGGAGGGTTTTAGTCCGTAGGACAACATACAATGATACCATAGGCTCGCTTCTAGGGTTTAGCCTCTCTGATCTCGTGGTAGATCAACTCTTGTACTACTCATATTATCAAGAATAATCAAGCAGGACGTAGGGTTTTACCTCCATCAAGAGGGACCGAACCTGGGTAAAACATCGTGTCCCCTGCCTCCTGTTACCATCCGCCTTAGACGCACAGTTCGGGACCCCCTACCCGAGATCCGCCGGTTTTGACACCGACATTGGTGCTTTCCTTGAGAGTTCCACTGTGCCGTCGCCGTGAGGAAGGATGCCTCGTCTCGTTGTTAAAAACAACATTACCGCCCGGGGAGCCCTGGCTGTCGGCCAAACTCTCCGGCTAGGCAGTTTCGTCATGACCGCCCGTTCGGCCGCTGCGCCGACGATGACTTCTCGGGTCATCAAAAAACAGCCTCCACGTCGGCTCGGAATTTGCCGAGCAGATGGATCTAATGGAGCTCTCTTCCCTAAATGAGCTCTTGGATCGTATTGCCGCCTTGGGAGTCGCTATAGACTATGATCGGATTGGGCTTAAACCCGATCAATGGGAGATTAACTCTCCACCGGTCACCCATCATATTGCGGTGGTGGAGGAACAATGCGGCGATTCTTCCTCTATCTTGAGGACTAACTATGTTCGGATTCCTGAACTCTCCGAGCCGGACACCCGTTTACGGGAGGACATCACCCAAGCCCTGAACCTAGAGTTAGGTAGCGGGCCAGAGTTATCGGGCAACATCCCGGAATCCAAACTTCCAAGATCGGAAACTCCTCGGCCCCTGGGTCTCAGATCGGGTAGGGGTTCGGACTCAAAGCCACCCACCCACCCAGACATAAATGATCTTTCGCACATCAGGCAATAGCCCCATGAAACAGTACATCATTATTGGGCCAGATTCCTCCTTGTGATGAACAAGGTTAGGGACTGTCGCGAGGAAGACACAGTCTCATTTTTCTACAATAATTGCACGGACAAGGGAATCCTTAATGCCTTAAGTCGTCGTGACATATCACGCTTCGCTGACTTGGCGTCCATAGTACGACAGTACTGCACGATGGAAAGTGCCTGGAAAACCGAAACAAAATTTTGGGATAATCCGGCTCGGAATATACATCCAGTCCAAAGTAAAAGGGTGCACTATCATACGACACCCGAGTTAGTTACAAAGAAACAAAAACCCTATACAGGGCATGGAACCGTATTGGAGGGATGGCTCAACGGCCCCTGCAAAATTCATAGTACATCGGATACCACACCAACACACAGCCTTAGAGCATGTTGGGTACTCCGCCAGGTGGCCAAAAGTGGTGAGGATCTTCTCATCCAAAATACCACAGAGCATCATCCCGTGGATAACAATACGGTATTAACAGTCTTCGAAACCTTCACATCAAATAATAGGCGCAAGCGAACACTCCGCAGCCTCGCCGAAATCTGCCACGTGGCAGCAATGAACCCATGGAGTGACACGGCTATTACCTTCAATGCCAGTGACGAACCTAAATTCCGAATAGCCCGAGCACCAGCTGCACTGGTCCTCAGTCCAACTTTGGACGGCTTTCGACTCACCAAAGTACTCATGGACGGAGGCAGTGGATTGAACCTCATCTATGAGGAAACTGTTCAAAAAATGGAAATAGACTGGAACTGCATTGAGCAAAGCAGCACAACCTTCATAGGAATCATCCCCAGTCGAGAAGCACACTGTGCCGGGAAAATCACACTAGATGTGGTATTCGGCACGCCAGAGAACTATCGGTCCGAAGAAATTACATTCCATGTGGTCCCGTTCAGTAGTGGATACCATGCCCTTTCAGGACGGGAGGCGTTCATGATCTTCCAAGCCATACCCCATTATGGGTACATGAAGCTCAAAATGCCCGGGCCCAACGGAATCATCACTCTCGCTAGTGATCCGGACACAGCACTCCGCGCCGAAAACAAAATAGCCGCATTGGCCCTCGAGGCATTGTCCGAAGCCCTTTCGGCCGAGGAGTTAACTGTGCTACGCTCCATAGTGGACAGGGACGACATGATACTTGACAAGAGATCCAAGTCCACCTCTTTTAAACCAGCGGATGAAATAGTCAAATTCCAAGTCCACCCAATGGACCCTACAAAAACAGCCTCCATCGGGGCACAACTAAACCCCCCGTGGACGCCGCACTACGAGAGTTCCTGCGCGAGAGTTGGGACATATTCGCCTGGCACCCCTCAGACATGCCAGGAATCCCACGCAGGCTGGCCGAGCACAGCCTCAATATTCTAAAGGGATTAATGCCGGTCAAACAGACTCTTCGGCGTTTCTCTGAACCTAAGAGACACGCTATGGGAGAAGAACTAGCCAAGCTATTAGAGGCCGGATTCATTAGAGAAATAAAACACCCGGACTGGCTAGCAAACCTGGTGATGGTACCAAAGAAGGACAAATCCTGGCGCCTGTGTGTCGATTTTAAGGACCTCAACAAGGCCTGCCCAAAGGATCCCTTCCTCCTCCCCCACATTGATCAAATTATCGATGCTACCGCAGGACACGAGTCATTGTGTTTCCTCGACGCATGCTCTGGCTACCACCAAATCAAGATGGCGGAGTCCGACCAAGCTGCAACGGCATTTATCACACCATACGGCCCCTTCTGTTTCAATACAATGCCTTTCGGGCTCAAAAATGCCGGCGCAACATATCAGCGCATGATTCAGACATGTGTGGAGAAACAGATCGGCAAAACAGTAGAGGCATACGTAGATGATGTGGTCGTCAACACCAAATACGTCGACTCTCTAATAGACGACTTGAGGCTCACATTCAACAACTCCGAAAATACGACATCAAGCTCAATCCGGAAAAATGCGTTTTCAGCGTACCAGCCGGAAAGCTCCTGGGCGTCATTGTCTCCAGTAGAGGAATCGAAGCTAATCCGGCCAAAATCCGAGCTCTGTCACAGTTGGCTACCCCAACAGACCTCAAACAAATCCAGAAATTAACTGGATGTGTGGCGGCTCTAAGCCGCTTTATCTCCCGCTTAGGAGAAAAGCCATTACCCCTTTATCGCCTCCTTCGGCGCACCGAACACTTCGAGTGGACGGATGCTGCCACAGCCAGATTGGAAGAAATAAAAGCCATACTGGCAACCAACCCTATCCTGGCCGCGCCAAACATCGGCGAACCAATGCTGTTGTACATGGCGGCAACTCATCAGGTTGTAAGCGCAGTGCTCGTCGTCGAACGAGAAGCGGACGGACATAAATCCCCCCTTCAAAAGCCGGTATATTATGTATCCACTGTCCTCACTCCATGCAAGTCACGGTACCCACATTACCAAAAGATAGCCTATGCGGTATTCATGGCATCCCGGAAGCTGCGACACTACTTTCAAGAGTGTTCGATTACAGTAGCCTCGGAAGTGCCACTTAATGATATTATAAACAACCGCGACGCCACGGGCCGGATTGCCAAATGGGCCATTGAGCTCCTCCCATTCGACATAACATACAAACCCCGGCGAGCCATTAAATCGCAAGTATTTGCCGACTTTGTCGCCGAATGGACGAAAGCCGAACTACCTAAAGAGTACGGCGCATACTCCAATTGGATCATGCACTTCGATGGCTCCAAAATGCTGGCTGGTTTGGGGGCTGGCGTCGTCCTGACTTCCCCATCCGGAGATACACTCCAATACGTACTGCAGATACTGTATACAGACTCCAACAACGCAGCCGAATACGAAGCCCTGTTACATGGTCTCCGGATGGCAGTTTCCATGGGAATTCAACGCCTGGAGGTGCGTGGGGATTCGAACCTCGCAATATCCCAAATAAATGGAGACTTCAATGCCAAGGATCCGAAGATGGCGGCCTATCGGAATGCCGTCCTAAAGATGTCATCTCGGTTCAAGGGGCTCGAATTTCACCATGTGGCTCGAGAAAACAATCAGGCGGCGGATATCCTCGCCCGCATCGGCGCAAAACGCGATGCGATCCCCCCCAACATCTTTTTGGAGAGGTTGTTTAAGCCATCCGTGGTATGGGAAGGGGACACCGGTAAAAATAGTCCGGACCCGGCCAAAATACCCGATACCGAACACTCTGACATAATCGGAGGCTCTGCCACCGAAATAACACCTTCAGCCCACGTAATAATGGCCATCATCGCCCCGTGGATAGAACCATTCCTGGCCTACCTAACGAGGAAGGAACTTCCCGAGGACCAAAATGAGGCACACTGCATAGTGCGGCGATCTAAAGCCTACAGGGTCCACGAGGGAGAGCTGTATAAAAAAGTACTACCGGAATTCTTCAAAGGTGCATCTCCGGAGAGGAAGGGCGGAAGCTTTTGGCAGAAATTCACGCCGGACTCGGCGGCCACCATGCCGCAGCCCGTGCCCTTGTAAGCAAGGCCTTCCGTACAGGTTTTTATTGGCCGACGGCCCATGCAACCGCACAGGACTTGGTCCAACGCTGCGTCGGTTGCCAGCTTTTTGCAAACCAAAGCCACATGCCACCCACTGCCCTCCAAACAATCCCCATTACCTGGCCCTTCGCGGTCTGGGGGCTTGACATGGTTGGACCCCTTAAAGGGGGAACCCATAAGAAAAAATACTTACTGTTCATGGTGGATAAATTCACCAAATGGATAGAAGCCAAACCTATTAAAATGGCCAAATCCGGACCGGTGATAGACTTCATATCCGGGGTTGTACACCGTTATGGCGTCCCCCACAGCATCATCACTGACAACGGCATGAACTTCACGGCCGACGAGGTAAAACTCTGGTGCAGCAACATGGGTATCAAGCTCGATTATGCTTTTGTCTATCACCCACAAACCAATGGCCAAGTTGAGCGAGCAAATGGTCTTATCATGAGCGGCATCAAACCCATACTAGTGCGGTCCCTAAAGGAGTCTAACACGCACTGGGTGGAGGAGCTCGACTCCGTACTCTGGGGGCTGCGGACCACACTGAATCGTACTACCGGATACACACCCTTCTTTATGGTGTACGGCACAGAGGCGGTTCTGCCCTGCGACATAATTCATGACTCACCTCCAGTGCGCATGTATGAAGAAAGAGAAGCCGAGTTCGATCGGCAGGACATTCTGGACACCCTGGAGGAGGAGCGCGACATGGCAAAAGCCCGTTCCGCATTCTATCAGCAACAGGCTCACAGATACCAAAGCAGAGAAGCACGGGCCAAAACTTATAACTTTGGCGAGTTAGTTCTACACCTGCCGGAGAAGAAAAAACCAAGCTCGAGCCCAAATGGGAAGGTCCCTTCATTATTGACCAAGTTCTGACCGGTGGAGTGTACCGTCTGCGGGATGCATCGAATAATCGACTTGAGCCGAACCCATGGAACGCAGCCAGACTCCGAAGATTCTACGCCTAGCACCGGACTCTATGTTCGTCTCTTTCCTCTGTCCATTTTTTGCATATACATTATCTGTTTTTTTCTCTTTCTTTCTTTTATTCTTTCTCAAGGCCTTCAAGGGCCAACTTGTGCCCCGCTTGCACACTATTGACGCGCTAACCATGCCCATTATACCTGGGGGCTTCTTACACAGAAGCTTAATTATTTATCTAGGCTTCATGCCCCGCACATGTGTTATTCTTCCGCATGTACCTTTTCTTCACCATTATATGCATCGATATGACTTAAGTGTCGGCCAAGCTGGGTTGCCTGGCTCTTGTATTTATGCCCTACGTTCCCGTTAATTCGGCTAGGGCATAAGGGGAACACCTCTGTGATTGTTACTGCCGGGTCAGCTGGATGTGTACCTCAGACTGGGTGAAGCCAAAAGCTAGCGTTCTTAAGGGAATACTCGGTTGGTGAACAAAAGATGATTTTTATTTATTTTCCATATGTGCCCCCAGATGTTTTTGCCTGCGTTTCCTCTCGCAGTCCGGACATGCACTTTAGGGCATGCGTACCCAGGGAAAGGAACACCTAACAGAACTATTCTCCCTGGAAGATGTTTCTTACTACCCATGTAATATAACATAACTAGTTGGATACTTGTCAGTTCAAGCACTAATGACCCCTGTGCTTGGTTTCCACGCATAGCCCGGTTCTTATATAACTGAGCGGGTATTCGGACACACTCCGGACTATCGGGTCCTGAGGTTGAAGCGAAAAGGTCCGCCATGACAAATGATTTACAATCCGGCTAGAAGGCATTATACATGTCACTTTAATTACATAGTCATGTAGACTGACTAAATTCCTCTTCTATACCATCCAACAGGCTGTCTAGCCTACAATCCTGTTGGGAATACTTTGCGGCTAATTCTACTTGCACATACAGTAAGCTAACGGGGATCTCTTTCCCATCGGGCCCCACAGGTCCGACCTCGGGCATGTGGTTTGGGTCAGCCTTGGTATACCGCGTCTTCACCGTGGCCCAGGCTTCCCTGGCACCTTGACGGCAGGCCGATATCTTCCATAATCGGAAGCGCCGTCGTGCTCCCTTGAGCTTCTCCGCAAGCTCTCCAATGCCTCCTAGTAGGGAGACGGATGGCCACAAGGCCTGGGCAATACCTTGCATCACCTGCCGAACTTGTTCGTGCAGTCGTGAGAGCTCGGGTAGAAGATCACCCGCAGACCCGGGCATCTCCTCCGCGGGACGACCCGTCAGCATACCTGCAGACATAATTCTGTTAGCCAGCTTCTCCGCCGCCCCCCTTTTAATGGTTCATCCAAGCGCTTACTGAAAATGCCGCGTCGAAGCCGCTTATTCTCCTTCTCGGAGTCCGCAAGCTGGGCTCGAACATCCTTCAGTTCCACGCTCAGCTTGGTATTAGCGTCTTGGAGATTGTTTTTCTCCCGCCTGACCTCAGTCAGCATGCATTCTCCAGCCTTTAGCTGTCGTACGACATGCTGGTCCTCCGGATTCTCTCTGGATTCATCTGCAATATCTATTGTTAGATCTGCAGCCACACCGCACGCTATATGGTACCTATCATTCTTTGAAAGAAATGTTACCAGCTGAGGACTTTTTAGGTTCCTTCAATGCGGCAACGGCGGCCCGAAGTTGGGTCTTAAATTCCTCCAGCTCCTGTGATAGTCGAGTATTCTTCTCTGTAAGAACCTGCACAATAGATGATCCTTAAACCAGTTCTGGTAACTGTTTCAAGTCTCAGGGGCTACTGATACATATAATCGTCAGATTTACTTACCCATACATCCCTTACATACTGGTCCGTGGCTCTGGCTAGACCATTTTGAGCAGCACGGTGGTATGCGTCTCCAGAATTGAAGGCATCAAATGCCTCTGGTGAGAAGCAAGCATCACGGAGTACGGCCTGGCGACGCCTATGATTCATGGCGCTCTCCACTTCTGAATTTGTAGCGGATAGTCTATCCGCATCCTTTGTAGGGGGAGTATCCGGCGTCTGCCCCATGTCGGCTTCCGCCTCTGTGTCCAGTCCTGGAGCCCGACTGGTGGAAGCATGATCGGCAGCCTCACCGGACATATTCTGGCGAGCGTTTTTTCTGTTAAAGAAACATGGATGTCATTACATTTTGAGAAAGACGACAACCATGGAGCAGGGTTTTTGTCATACCTCTGCATCGGCGTCTCCGTCCTGACCGCCTTCCTTTTTGGCCTACCCGGCCTCGGTGCCTCTTGTTGGCGAGTTGCTGCGGGTTCGGCACGGCGTCCCGAATGTCTTCCATGTAAAACACCATATGTATATGGTAGGTGAAGTATCTAAAAGAGGATCCTAGTTTTTGGAGTTGGGATTTTGGTTTTTCTTACGAGTGACGCAGGGAGCAGTCCAGGATAGTCGGCCGTAATGGCCACCATGGCGTCATCACAGCTCAATTGATAGAACTGTCGGTCTATCAGCTCCACGAATATGTCCGGATCTTCTTCGAGTCCGGGACCGAGGGCCCGGTCGGGGTCCTCTGGTTGTGGGGATGGGCTGTTGACCTCCCTTATGGCTTTTCGCAGTTCCTACCGTAAAATGGCAAGGTGAGTACCTACGACAAAGAATGTGGGAAGAATGGGAGTAAGGGGATATAACTCACCTAGCTTGGAGGGTTGTACATGGAGAATCCATCCCGTGGCTTGATGCAGATGAACTCCTCTTCCTCTCCCTTGAACAGCTCGGATATGATTTTTGCTAAAGCAGGAGCGTTGTCCGGACCCTTACACCCGCAACGGGTGGCATCGTCTTCCCCGTTAAAACACCACAGGGGGTGCCCTCGATATTGAAGTGGTTGCACTCCCCGCATTATGCATATTGACATAACCTCGATTACTGTCAATCCTGATTGAGCCAGCGCTTTAATCCGGTTCATCAGGTAAAGGACTTCTCCGTTGTCTTCCTCCTAGGGGCTCCGTGGGCGCCAACTTCAGCGTTTCTTCAGAGGAGCATTGTTGAACTCAGGAATACCCCGCCGAACAGGGTCCGGAAGGGGGATGTCCTCCATATAAAACCATTCTGAAGGCTAGTCCTCGGACGTCTTCTTCGGAGCACCGGACAGGTATCCAGTTTCGGCGATGCGCCATATTTTGGCTCCGCCCACTTGATAAAGTGACCCCTCCTGTGTGTGGGGGACGAGGCAAAATAACCTTTTCCACAGCTCGAAATGAGCCTCGCAGCCCAGGAATAACTCGTAGAGGGCAACATAGCCGGCGATGTGTAATATGGAAGCAGGGGTGAAATTAATGCAGTTGGAGGCCGTAAAACTCTAGGAGCCCGCGGAGGAACGGATGAATTGGAACTCCGAGTCCCCTTAATAAGTAAGGAACAACGCATACCCGCTCCCCCATAGAGGGGCTGGGGAAGCTCTCCGCTTGCTCCCCACCATTATAGGTGGCGAGCCCAGCTCGGACGGTAACCATATACACTGGAGGGAGAAATCCCTTAGTCTGCAGTTTGACTAATCGACTGTGTGGGACAGAACACCTCTCCAATCACCGGGCTTAGGGCTACGGGGGCAGGAGGAGGAGCCGCGGAGGTCGGCCATGCTGGAGTGGATTTTTCCGAAGTGCGCTCCGATGGATTCTCGCTGGGGGAGGATGATATGGATTGGATCTAAGAATCCCCATCCCTTTAATAGACAATTTATTTATCTGGCTAGGGGGGCGAATGTAAAAACACCCTGGCTCCTCGTATTCATTCGACGCATGGGAGATAGGCCTTATTGGGCGCAGAACCCAAGAGGTCCAACATTTATGGGGCCGGACACTGCTTAACAAACATTCAAAATTTGGAGAAGCCGCCGCCTTGCAATGCCGAAGACAATACTGCGTGGAGGACTTGACGTCATTGAAGCCTGGTTCGGGGGCTACTGAGAGAGTCCTGGATTAGGGGGTATCCGGACAGCCAGATTATATCCTTTGGCCGGACTGTTGGACTATGAAAATACAAGATTGAAGACTTCATCCCGTGTCCGGATGGGACTCTCCTTGGCGTGGAAGGCAAGCTTGGCAATACGGATATGTAGATCTCCTTCCTTGTAACCGACTCTGTGTAACCCTAGCCCCCTTCGGTCTCTATATAAACTGGAGGGTTTTAGTCCGTAGGACAACATACAAAGATACCATAGGCTAGCTTCTAGGGTTTAGCCTCTCTGATCTCGTGGTAGATCAACTCTTGTACTACTCATATTATCAAGAATAATCAAGCAGGACGTAGGGTTTTACCTCCATCAAGAGGGCCCGAACCTGGGTAAAACATTGTGTCCCCTGCCTCCTGTTACCATCCGCCTTAGACGCACAGTTCGGGACCCCCTACCCGAGATCCGCCGGTTTTGACACCGACAACCGGAGAGTTACCCAAGGAGTTAGCAGAGGATCTTCGCGAGCTATGTTTGGAGATAGTTCCGAGAGGCTATGTAGTAGCATTGGAGATTCAGTCTACTTTGATGGATAAGATCAGAGAAGCTCAGAAGACGGACACGGAGATTGCCGAGATAAAGGAAAGGATGAGAAAAGGAAAGGCTAAAGGATTTCGTGAGGATGAGCACGATACCTTATGGTTCGAGGACCGCGTATATGTGCCAAATGATCAGGAGATCGGGAAGCTGATTTTGTAGGAGGCCCATGATTCACCATATTCGATTCACCTAGGAAATACTAAAATGTACCTGGATTTGAAGGATAGTTTCTGGTGGACCGGAATGAAGAAGGATATTGCGGAGTATGTAGCAGTTTGTGATGTATGTCAGAGAGTGAAGGCAGAGCATCAGAAGCCAGCAGGATTGCTACAACCATTGTTGATACCCGAATGGAAGTGGGACAAGCTAGGTATGGATTTTATCACAGGATTTCCCAGGACTCGTTCAGGCTATGACTCAATATGGGTTGTAGTCGATTGTTTGACGAAAGTAGCTCATTTCATCCCAGTGAAGACCACTTACACAAGTGCTAAGTTGGCAAAGATATACATGACCAGGATTGTATGATTGCATGGAGTTCCGAGGACCATTTTATCAGATAGAGGAACCTAGTTTACCTCAAAGTTTTGGAATCAGTTGCATGAAACTTTGGGAACCAGGCTAGAGTTCAGTACAACTTTTCACCCGCAGACAGATGGACAGACTGAGAGAGTCAATCAGATTTTGGAGGACATGTTGAGAGCTTGTGCGCTAGATTATGGATCTAGTTGGGACGAAAATTTGCCGTACGTAGAGTTCTCTTACAACAACATCTATCAAGCTAGCTTGAAGATGGCCCCTTTCGAAGCATTGTACGGAAGGAGGTGCAGGACACCGTTGTTGTGGAGACCGACAGTTGTTTGGACCAGATTTGATTAAAGAGTCTAAAGAGAAGGTTAAGCTGATTCGCGATAGACTCAAAGTAGCCCAGTCCAGGCATAAGAGCTATGCGGATTGTAAACGCAAAGAGATAGTTTACGAAGTTGGAGACAGAGTGTATCTTCATGTATCACCACTTCGAGGAGTGAAGCGCTTTGGAGTTAAGGGAAAGTTAGCACCATGTTTTGTGGGACCATACAAAGTATTGGAACGTATGGGAGAAGTTGCTTACAAGTTGGAATTGCCCGAAGGATTGTCGGGAGTTCATGATGTGTTCCATGTTTCTTAGTTGAAGAAATGCCACACAGAGATGGCTGATATCCCTCTGAGAGATACAGTGCCACTGGAAGCGATCAGTTGGATAGCGACTTGACCTACGAGGAGAAACCAGTCAAGATTCTTGATTTTGCCAGCCGAGTCACATGCAACAAGGTTATCAAGTTTTTCAAGGTTCAGTGGAGCCACCATACCGAGGATGAAGCCACCTGGGAACGAGAGGAAGACCTAAGGAAGGATCACCCTCACCTATTTTCTAGCCAACCCGAATCTTGAGGGAGAGATTCATCTTAAGGGGGGTAGGTTTGTAAAATCCCAAAATTTTCAATTTGGAATGTTATGCATTAGATCATCTTTGCATATCATATTTTAATGCATTTTTGTTTGATCCAAGAAATTCTATGCAACTCAAGGACCTACGGAGAGAGTTGGGGATTTCATTATTTTCATATTTGAGTTTTCTCAAATTTTGAAAAGAGGATCGTTTGATTTTAATTATTTTCTCTTCGAATATTTCTTTTATATAAATAAAAGAGAGAGGATAAAATGACTTCCTCAAAATAAAGAAATATTGGAGATTTAATATTAAAATCAAATGTGAATTTTATTCAGAGTTTTATCACTATTTTATTTGAATTAGGAAAAATATGCGTTTTCCAAAATTGCACTAGAGTCCCAAATAAATGTTCACCTTGTCCGGTATATTTTTAGAAGACGGGGAAAATTTATTCCAGGATTTTTGGAGTCCGTTTAGTATTTCTTTTCTTTGTTTTTCTGCATGGAATTATTAAAAAAACGAACCGACTCCGGGCCGTAACCGGCCAGGACTCCCCAGCCGGCCCCCTCTTATAAGCCGCCGCCCGTGACCCCCAGCCCACCCCAGCCCACCCGCGCCTAACCCTAACCCTAAGCCGCCGCCGCCACGCTGACGCCGTCGCCACCGCCGCCTCACCGCCGACCGACACCACCGTCGCCGCCCCGCCGGAGTCCCGCCGTCACCCCGCCGCCTGTCGGACCCGCCGTCGCCTCGCCAGAGGTAGCAACCTCCGCCACCGGTTTTCTTGGGAAAACCGTACGGTTTTTTAAGAACCCGTGGTTTATTTTTTTATAGATCGGTTTTATTTCGATTTAGTTATTTAGCGAACGCCTGTTCGTTTGTTCGTTTTAACGAACGATTTTCACCGTTTATCCGCATCCAGCGAATGTTTGTTCGTTAGCCTCTTCGTAAGTTTTTTTTTTCTCGGATTTTTCGCGATTATTTTCGATCGCGATTTCTGATCCGATTTTCGTTTTAGTTTATCTTTGCACTCATTTATTGGAATCAGGTGATTCAAGCGCCTAGAGTTTTGTCTCGAAGCCTTCTTTATGTTAAATCAACTTAAACAAGTTTTTGCTACTGTAAAATTTGACTTTAGTCTAGATTAGGAATCGAAGGTTGTTTCTTTCAAAGTTTGAGTTTTGTTGCTTCGTTCGATTTGATTCTTTTTGCAAACCAGAGTTCTTAAGTTGAACTTTCTGGTTAGATCTTCTTATTGAGTTTTACCCATGCATCTTTGTTTGATTGCTTATTGTATGCTTGTTTGTTTGCGATAGAGTACCCGGAGTGCGAAGCGTGCTACTATGAGTCTCTAGGTTTCACGGATCATCAGCAAGGCAAGTAACACTTTGATCATACCTCTTTACTACCCAGTTTTATTGCATTAGATCATTCCTCAAACAATTGCATGATTAGGATGTGATTAATATGCGGGTTATGGGAAGTAGATGAGGTAGTACCTATTATCCTGTTTATTACCAAACCTTTGGGAGTTACTTCTACGTTGCTTATATTGCTATGCTATGCTCGTAGATGTGGTTTGGGTTTGAGTGTATTCATGATAGATGTGAGTATTGTTAATTAATGGTTAACTTAAGGTGGCAACTTTAATACGCATCTGGGTGGATTGAGGCACCTGGGGAACCCAGTGTTGCCTGTATTTTTGGAAATCCCGGGGTACCGTGTGACTCTCCTATGGACTGCCACCCAAGCTCAAAGGGATCATAAGATTATTCATGCTAGGAACTTCCGTGTGCAGCCACATGCCATTATGGGCTCTGGCATAGTTGAGTAAGTTGTGGGAAACCTTTCCATGATGGGCTAGCAGATGTAGGGGATTGTAGGTGTACAGGCCTATCTATCGGTTAAGGTGGCCTCTTCGGAAAGATTGTGTCTCGGTCATCCGTTTCTCAAACATTATGTAGTGCGAGAAATCCAACGGAGGAGATCGAGTCTTGTGGGGAAAAGTGCACAAACCTCTACAGAGTGTACAAATTAATCATGGTTAGCCGTGTCCCCTGTTATGGACATCTTGAGTATCTAGTTCTTGGATTATCATGTGGATCTCATCACTCTTAATGTAATTTGATTGGGTTTAATGATGATGCTTAATTGGGATTGAGTTGGGTGAACCTTCTCAGTGTTTAACAACCACCATGATAGTTAAATAAAATTTATTCCTTTGTTGTAGGGAAAAATTGGCTTTCCACAAAATATATTAACCATACAGCCTCCACCAGCCATATATGCATGTAGTGATAGCATTATTCTGTTCGTTACTCTCTTGTGTTACATTGCCAGCATATTCCATGTGCTGACCCATTTCGGGCTGTAACGTATCATGTTGCAGACTTTTCAGACGACGAGTAAGGAGCCATAGGTCGTTGTCTTTCACTCAGTGATGCGGTTGGAGTTGATGGACTCACTTTATCTTCCAAGCCTTCCGTTGTTATCGTACTAGATGGCCTTAAGCCAGATTTATTGTAATAAGTTCTCTTTTGGGACATTCGATATAATAAGTGTGTTATTGCTACTCTGTTATAAATCCTCAAGTACTGTGCGTGTCAGCATTACCGATCCAGGGATGACACTGATGCACAGAGATCAGACTGTTTGAGGTCTGGTTGCTACAAAAAGTAAATAGATAGGCCCTTCGTAGAGTGAAGCAGGGACTTGCAGAGGTGCCAGAGCTCGAAGCTTTTAAAACAGAGATGAATATAATTTTGAGAGGCATGCTTTCATTGTCAGCATAAATACAAAGAGATCTCACTATCTTCCATGATAGATACATTATAGGCGGTTCCCAAACAAAATGGTAAAGTTTTACTCCCCTCCACCAACAAACACAATCCACGGCTAGCCGAATCTATGGGTACCGTCCATACCAACAACAGTCCTGGGGGAGTTTTGTTTCATTATTATATTATGATTTTTATTTTTACCATGGAACTGGGCATCCCAATTACCAGCCACTTTCTCATGAATGACAAGTGAATAAACACCCATCATGGGAATAACCCACCTAGCATGCAAGATACTGTCAGCCCCCAGTTGCTACATGAGTGATTCTGGCATACAAAACAGATTATTGTTTGAAGGTTTAGAGTTTGGCACATGCAAATTTACTTGGAATGACAGGTAAATACCGCATATAGGTAGGTATGGAGGACTCATATGGCACAACTTTGGTTTTTAGGAGTTGGATGCACAAGCAGTATTCCCACTTAGTACAAGTGAAGGCTAGCAAAAAGATTGAGAAGCGACCAACTAGAGAGCGACAACGGTCATAAACATGCATTGAGGTTAATCAACATTGAATGCAAGTATGAGTAGGATATAAATCACCATGAACATAAATATCGTGGAGGCTATGTTGGTTTTGATTCAACTATGTGTGAACATGTGCCGAGTTAAGCCACTTGAATCATTCAAAAGAAGATACCATCCTATCATACGACATCATAACCATTTTAAGTGCATGTTGGCACATGAGGTAAACAATTATCCACTCCTAGATAATTAAGCATGGCATGAGTAACTATAATCTCTAATTGTCATTGCAAACATGTTTCATTCATAATGGGCCGAATCAAGAATGATGAGCTAATCATATTAAAAAAAATAGGTTGAGTTCATACCAGCTGATCCTCATCTCAATCATTTCATCAAATTTCGTCATCATTGCCTTTCACTTGCATGACCGAATGATGTGAATAATAATAAAAGTGCGCGTGCCCTAGACTAAGATAGAATCTGCAAATATTTATTCAAAGGAGAAGACAAGGTAATATGGGATCTTTGTTAGATTAACATTAGTGCATTTGAGAGCCACTCAACATTTTCATCGTTGTCTTATCCTTATGATCCAAAGAAAAGAAAAGAATTTCAAAGAAACACACTGAAATATTTTTGGAGTTTTTGTTTTTCTGAATAAAGTAGAACAAAAGCGAGAAAAACTATTTACACGGGAAAGCTCCCAACAAACAAAACAAGAACGAGAAATCTTTTTGGGTTTTCTTTTAATACTACAACTAATTAAACTAGAAAAAATACTAAAAAGAAGGAAGAAATATTTTTGGATTTTGTCAAAGCTTTTCAAACACACAAGAAGAAAGTAAGAAAAATAAACTAACATGGATTATACAATGAAAAAGGATGAACACCGACAACTGGAATGAATGTGTGAACTTGAATGTAATGTCGGTGAGAGATACATACTCCCCCAAGCTTAGACTTATTGCCTAAGTTGGTCTATGGCCACAGCTAGATATCCAAAGTCGTAGTTGGGGTTGTACTAGATTGTAGCTGCTACCGCTTGGAGGGCAGCCTCATTCAGGCGAGCGGTCTCCCTTGCCCTCTCGTACTCTTCTGCCTCCTCTCTAAGTATGAAATATCTCCCTTTTACCTGAAAGTCAAAGAAGGAAGGAGCAGGAAGCGTAATATGGAAGATGCGGTTCCTTTCAAATGTTAGCCTGTACTGGAAAGGTTGTTCATCCCTCTCAAGAAATTGGAAACGTTCCATAGAATCATAGGCATGTGGCAACAGAGCATCATTTGCTTTTATTGGAACCCCGAGATAATGGGCTAAACGAGTGGCATAAATTCCACCAAAGAAATCTCCATCTAAAGCATTATTGTGTAACTGCCTTGCAATGATAGCACCCAAGTTAAATTGTTTATCATTCATTACTGCGCTCTTGAGGACACTTAAATCAGGAGAAAAGGTGGCTATGGTCATGTTTCCCATTAATGCATCTACCTATAAAGAGAGCAAAATAATGTAAAGCAGGAAGTGAATGCTCCCTATAGTAGCTTGTGTTATGGTTCTAGTTTCTCCCCTAGTGATGCTAGCAAGGAAATCAACATAATTGGATCTACTACGAGGTTTAGTATAAGTGTCCCATTGCGGAATCTTTCATGCTTCATTAAATTCTTCAAGGTCCATGCGAAATGATCTATCATAGAGGTCAAATAAAATAGAATGTGTATTGCGATGGACTGAGTACTCAAATCTCCGCACAAAAGAATTAGTAAGATTTTAGTATTGCAATCACTTATATGACAAGAAATCTGCCAGGTCGGTGTTGTGCACGTGCATATCAAATCTTCCTTGAAACCTGCACGGGTCATGAAATGATACGACGACCATTCGTGAGGTCGCACTAGAGCTTCCCGTGGTGGTTCAAGGTCCGACTCACGTAACGCGAGCCACAGGGCTTTCTTCTTCAAGGAACCACCTTGGAACATTTTCCTAAACATTTTCTCCCTCTGAAAATTTCTGGAAAAAATTAGTGACTCAAAATAGAAGTGAACAAAACTCAACAAAAATGGTAGCAACTACTCCCACAAGTCCCTAGAGGCTATATCATGCAACAAAACTACTTTGAACCATATACATTTGACATGCAAGCTCAAGAACATGGTCACCACAACGGCAAAAATTTGCAATATATAAAGCACAAAAACAAAAACTAATTAGACCATTGGAGGAGTCACATACCGAGCAACAATCCCCCAAAACAGTTTCAAAAACGGAGTTCCAAGCAAGGAGATCGAAAATGGCAGCAAGATGAGCAAGAATACGGGTTTGAGCAAGGGTGTGATTTTTTATGGAGGAAGAAGAAGTGGATGGGTGGCTGGAATAAGTGAGGGGGCCTACATGGGCCCCACAAGCCTGCATGGCATGCCCTGTGAGCTTGTGGCCCACAGGTGCACCCCCCTGGGTGTGTTCAGTGCCAAAAATTTTCAAATATTTTAGAAAAAATCATATACAATTTTGAGGGCATTTGGAGAACTTTTATTTTCTTGTCATTTTTTATTGCACGGATAATTCAGAAAATGGTGAAATAATAGTATTTCTACTTTATTAATTCTAAATAACAGAATATGAAGAGTGGGTACAGAAGCTTGTGTTTACTAAATTCATCCATCTCATGCCCGTCAAAAGGAATCCATTAATAAGGTTGATCAAGTCTTATTAAAAAACTTCTTCCGAATGACATGAAACCGAAGAATCTTCGTATAACACTAGGTTACCTCAAGGCGATATGTATGTCCCCAATAATAAGAATTTCATATTTCTTTTTGACAGTAGGAATAGGGAATTCAAAACCTCCAATAGCAATTGTTGAAAATTTTACAATAGAGTTGATGCTATTAACTTGAGGTAGTTTCTTCCGAAAGTGTCCTGTATGCTCATTACCATTAACATGAAAAGTGACATTGCCCTTGTTGCAATCAATAACAGCCCCTGCAGTATTCAAAAATGGTCTACCAAGGATGATCAACATATTGTCGTCCTCGGGTATATCAAGAATAACAAAGTCCGTTAAGATAATAACATTTGCAACTACGACAGGTACATCCTCACAAATACCGATGGGTATAGCAGTTGATTTAGCAGCCATTTGCAAAGAGATTTCCATTACTGTCAACTCATTCAAATCAAATCTACGATATAAATAGAAAGGAATAACACTAACACCGGCTCCTAGATCACATAAAGCAGTTTTAACATAGTTTCTTGTAATAGAGCATGGTATTGTTGGTATTTCTGGATCACCTAGTTTCTTTGGTATTCCACCCTTAAATGTATAATTAGCAAGAATGGTGGAAATTTCAGCTTATGGTATCTATCTTTTATTAGTAACAGTATCTTTCATATACTTAGCATAAGGAGATATTTTCAGAATATCAGTCAAACGTAGGCGCAAAAAGATAGGTCTAAGCATTTCAACAAAGCGCTCAAATTCCTCATCATCTTTATTCTTTGAAGCTTTAGGAGGAAAGGGCATGGGTTTCTGAACCCATAGTTCTCTTTCTTTACCATGTTTCCTAGCAATGCAGTCTGTTTTATCATATCTTTTATTCTTAGGTTGTGGGTTATCAAGATCAACAACATGTTCTATCTCCACATCATTATCACTATTAGGTTGAGCATCTATGTGAACATCATTATTATCATTATTACTAGGTTAATGTTCATCGCCAGATTGTGTTTCAGCATCAAAAATAGAAATATCATTTGGGTTTTCAGGTGTGTCTACAGTAGGTTCACTAGAGGCATGCAAGGCCCTATTATCTTTCCTTTTATTTTTAGAAGGACTAGGTGCATCAGTATTAATTATTTGAGAGTGTTTCTTAATTATTTTAGGATGGCCTTCATGATACAAGGGTTCCTGAGTCATTTTACCACCTCTAGTCATGACTCTAACAGCATGATCATTCATGCTATTATTCATCTCATTAAGCAAATCAGTTTGTGCCTTGAGGACCTGTTCTACTTGAGTTTTTATCACGGAAGCATGTTTACTAACAATCTTGAGATCATTAATAGTTCTAAACATATAGTCACTCAAGTGTTCAATTATATAAGCATTTCGTTTCAATTGTCTACTAACATATGCATTGAAGTTTTCTTGTTTAACAATAAAGTTATCAAATTTATCCAAGCATTGATTAGCAGATTTAGTATAAGGAATATCACCTTCATCAAATCTATAGAGAGAATTTACCTCTACTACCTATGTCGGGGTATTGAGACAATGTATTTCTTCAATAGGTGGTAAATTCTTAATATCTTCAGCTTTAATACCTTTTTCTTTCATAGATTTCTTTGTCTCTTGCATATCTTCGGGACCGAGAAATAGAATACCTCTCTTCTTAGGAGTTGGCCTAGGAGGTGGTTCAGGAAGAGTCCAATCATTATCCTTATTCAATATATTATTCCATAATTCTTCAACTTTTTCAACTGTTCATTCCTTGAAAACACAACCAACACAACTATCTAGGTGGTCCCTAGAAGCATGAGTTAGTCCATTATAAAAGATATCCAATATTTCATTTTTCTTGAGAGGATGATCAGGCAAGGCATTAAGTAATTGGAGAAGCCTCCCCCATTCTTGTGGGAGACTCTCTTCTTCAATTTGCACAAAGTTAAATATTTCCTTTAAAGAAGCTTGTTTCTTATGAGCAGGAAAATATTTGTCAGAGAAGTAAGATATCATATCCTGGGGACTACAGACACAACCAGGAGCAAGAGAATTAAACCATATCTTAGCATCACCCTTTAATGAGAAAGGAGTAATAATGAATTTTTTCCTCATGACCAAATATGGTGGCTATGTCATTTAATTTAGGTATATGTGCCACAATAGTTTAAGTTTTATAACCATGGAAAGGATCAGATTCAACCAAAGTAATTAAAGGATCGACCAATAATTCATAATCCTTATCAGTAACAAAGATGGGTGAACTAGCAAACTTAGGATCAAATTGCATTCTAGCATTCAAAGATTTTTCTTTCAACTTGACTAGTAGTTTCTTAAGATCATCTCTATCCTTACAAGAAAGAAATTCTCTAGATACCTCTCCATCCAAAACATAACCCTCAGGTATATTGGGCAATTCATATCAAGGAGTGCTATGTCTAATAGGTGTTTCAAAGTTTTCAGTTTCAATAATTTCATTAGTTTCAGAAATATCATTAGTTTCAGAATTCTCAATTTCATTAACCCTAGCAAGTTGTTCATCAAGAAATTCACCCAATGGCACAATTTTATCAAGCAAAGTGCAAGTATCATCAATAACTTGCGACATATCAGAATTAATGGCAGGTGTAGGTGTTGTAAGCTTACTCAAAATATAAGGTGAGTCAAGTGCAGAGCTAGATGGCAGTTCCTTACCTCCCCTCATCATAGAGCGAAAAATCTTGGTTCTGGTATCTTTCAGATTCTTCGTAGTGATCAGCAGAGATAGATCCCAAGTGACCCAGCAAAAAGAGCTATGCTCCCCGGCAACGACGCCACAAAAAGGTCTTGATAACCCACAAGTATAGGGGATTGTAACAGTTTTTGAGGGTAGAGTATTCGACCCAAATTTATTGATTCGACACAAGGGGAGCCAAAGAATATTCACAAGTATTAGCTGTTGAGTTATCAACTCAACCACACCTGTAAGACTTAATATCTGCAGCGAAGTATTTAGTAGCAAAGTAGTATGATTGTGACGGTAACAGTAGCAGTTCTGTAGTGATTGTAACAACAGTAGCAACGAAAGTAACTTAGAAAAGATCAATGTGCAAAAAGTTCGTTGGCATTGGATCAGCAATGATAATTGTGTTGGATAATATTCATCATGCATCAGTCATAACCTGGGGTGACACAAAACTAGCTCCAATTCATCAATATAATGTAGGCATGTATTCTGTATATAGTTATACGTGCTTATGGAAAAGAACTTGCATGACATCTTTTGTGCTACCCTCCCGTGGCAGCGGGGTTCTAATGGAAAGTAAGGAATATTAAGGCTTCCTTTTAATAGAGAACCAGAACAAAGCATTAGCACCTAGTTAATACATGAACTCCTCAAACTACGGTAATAACAGAAAATAATCCCAATTACTGTCACCTTGGGGTATGCGGATCATAACTCGTAATAGGTGTCTACAACTTGCAAGATAGGAAACACACATATATTCATGAAAACATAATAGGTTCAGATCTGAAATCAAGGCAGATGGGCCTTAGTGACAAGCATTAAGCTCATCAAAGTCATAGCAACATCAATCTCAGAACATAGTGGATACTAGGGATCAAACCCTAACAAAACTAACTCGATTACATGATAAATATCATCCAACCCATCACCGAGACTATGATGGAATTACTCACTCCCGGCAGTGAGCATCATGGAATTGGTGATGGAGGATGGTTGATGATGATGATGATGGCGACAGATTCCACCCTCCAAAGCCCCAAACGGACTCCAGATCAGCCCTCCCGATGAAGAACAGGAGGTGGCCGCGGCTCCATATCGTAAATGCGATGAATCCTTCTCCCCGATTTTCTTTCTCCGCGAATAGGTATATATGGAGTTGGAGTTAGGGTTGTAGATGGTCCAGGGGCCCCACAAGCCCGGGGCGCGCCCTGGAGAGTAGGCGTCCCCCAGGGCTTGTGGCTCCTGGGTGCCCCCCTTCTGGTATATTTTTTCCGCTAGTCTCTTTTTATATATTCTAGAAATATTCTCCGTAAATTTTCAGGTCAATCCGATAATTGTTATTTCTGCACAAAAATAACACCATGGCAATTTTGCTGAAAACAGCATCAGTCCGGGTTCGTTCTATTCAAATCATGCAAATTAGAGTCCAAAACAAGGGTAAAAGAGTATGGAAAAGTAGATACGATGGAGACGTATCAGAGCTCATTGTGGCAAGACCGAGGACAACTCGAATAGTAGCCGGGTTTACCACCAGAATGAACGTTTCTTCATAATCTACCCCTTCCTTTTGTGTGAAACCATAGACAACCATATTCATTTGCACCGTGCCAAGGAGCCATCAATGTTGAACTTGTGGCAAAAAATCTACTTGCCGGTCACCACGTTGACACTTGAAGGTCTAGGAACCAAGCACCAAGTTGAATTCTTGATTGAAGCATTATATTCATCACACATTGCCTGTTGCCAATTAAGATCTTTTAGTGCAGACCTATAAGTGGGTGGTATGTGGGAAATAGTAGTAGCGGGTGTGTTTGCCAGACAAAATCGTTTGGTTGGTAGAAACCTAACTTGGCGTGTGTACGCATTTTGTGTGTATTGTGTTGTGGTGGAATTGGAAGTGCAAGGGCTGGGAGGCGTGTGGAGAGGGAGTGG
Source organism: Triticum urartu (assembly GCF_003073215.2). Lineage (NCBI taxonomy): Eukaryota > Viridiplantae > Streptophyta > Magnoliopsida > Poales > Poaceae > Triticum > Triticum urartu. Next base: position 375,174,977 of record NC_053023.1, on the reverse strand, counting down.
CTGGCATGGAAATAGAGGAGGATTCGGTGCCGTCAGCTAGCGAGGTAGGGCGAGATCTGAGGAACCACATGGGGATCACGTGGGACACGCGCCAGCGGTGCTGGGTGGGGCGGGCGTGGGGATGAAGGGCGGGTCAGTGCACCCATGGAAACCGGTGGGAGGATGGCGCGTGGGGAGCGGGCAGGACCGGGTGGGGAGCGGGCAGGTGGATCGTGGCCCTTGATTGGCGTGCATGGGGACATCCTGTCTAGGCAGATGAGTGGGGCCCGGTTTGAGGTAGTTGGGTGCGGTGGATCTGTTGCAGGGAGAGGCTGCCAGATGGGATTTGGTATGGCATGTGGATGTGTGGCCGGGTGTGTGTGTTCCTTGTAGGGAAAATTTTGATTCGTCAAAAGTAATGTGGCGAGAAACTATGATGCAATGAGTGGTGAGGTCAAAACATCGATAGCCCTTGTGCTTGAGAGGGTAGCCCAGGAAGACGCAACAAGTGGAGCGAGGGGCAAGTTTGTGGGTCGAGGTGGTGCAGAGGTTGGGGTAGCATAGGCAACCAAAACCGCGAGGTGATCATAGGAGGGATGACGATCATGTAGAAGAAAGTAGGGAGTGTGGCCAGCAATGGGGCGAGAGGGCCGACGGTTAAGAGGTATGTGGTGGTGTGTAATGCTTCGACCCAAAACGAGTGGGGTAGGTTAGCTTGAAGGAGTAGGGTGCATATGATGTCGTTGGTGGTACAAATGATATGCTCGGCCTTGCCGTTTTGAGGGCAGGTGTTGGGGCACGAGAAGTGGTAGGCAATGCCATGAGTGGATATGAAGGTGTGTAGGGAAGAGTTGATGAATTCACCACCTTTATCACATTGCAAAGCTTTCATGATTACATTACATTGAGTGCGAATGAAGGTGAAAAAGCATTGTAGGACGGTAGAGGTGTCAGACTTGTTACGTAAGGGAAAAGACCACGAAAAATGTGTGTAATCATCAAGCACAACTAAATAATATTGGTAGCCGGAAAAACCGACAATAGCTGATGTCCATAAGTCACAATGGACAAGCTTGAAAGGAGCATATGTGTGTTTAATGGAAGTGGGAAAATGGAGGCGCGGTTGTCTACCTAGCTGACAAGCATCACATGGAGTGTGCGCAACTTTATTACATGAAGGAAGAAATTAATTCCCTACAAAAGAAGAAATAGTTTTGGGGCTAGGATGGCCGAGCCGACGGTGCCATACGTCCGTGGTGGAGATGGTGGTGGAGAGAGCAGCACACCAAGTCGTGTTATTGCCAAAGAACGGGTAGAGATCGCTGGAGCTTGCAGAGATCATGATGACCCTCTTGGTTGAAAGATCCTTCACAAGAAAATCAAAGGGATAAAATTCTATGGAGCAAGAGTTGTCACGAGTAAACCGATGAATAGAGATGAGAATAGTTACAACATTAGGAGAAACAAGAACATCACATAGGTGAAAATTGTGAGGCGGGAGTGTGGTGGAGCCGACGACATGTATTGGTAGGTGTGTGCCATTGCCGACAACAATGCTAGACGGATAATGATTTAAAGAAGAATTAGAATGGTGAAGATTACTAGGGTTGCTGGTGACGTGAGATGAGGTGCCACTATCGAGGTACCACTCGTTGGAGACGTTGCCTACGTGGGGGAGGCCCTGAGAGCTGTTGGCGGCCTGGAGCATGGCCAGGTGATCCCATGACAGCGGCTGAAGCGGTGTAGGCATGGGGTAGGATGGGATCTGCATCGGGTAGGCGTGGGCGTGGGCACCGGGGCGCGGGCCAATAACGTTGGCAGAGTTGGGCGAGATCCATCCGGAGCATGGCGAGGGCAACACCATGCTGTATGGGGCGAAGAAGCCCATGGAGGGGTTGCATGTCGGGGCGGAGGCACGGCTGCCCTGGTCACCACATCTGCATCCGCGCCCATGGCCATGTTCACTGATGACCCACAAGTATAGGGCATCAATCGTAGTCCTTTGATAATTAAGAGTGTCGAACCCAACAAGGAGCACAAGGAAATGACAAGTGGTTTTCAGTAAGGTAATGTCTGCAAGCACTGAAATTGTCGGTAACAAGTAGTTTGATAGTAAGATAATTTTTAACGGGCAAGTAACGGTAACGGTAAATAAAGTGTAGCAATATAGCCCAATCCTTTTTGTAGCAAAGGATAGGCCGAAACGGTCTCTTTTAATAAGGAAAGAGTTCTTGAGGACACACGGGAATTTCATCTAGTCACTTTCATCATGTTGGTTTGACTCGCATTCGCTACTTTGATAATTTGATATGTGGGTGGACCGGTGCTTGGGTGCTATTCTTACTTGAATAAACCTCCCACTTATCACTACTAGAATCAGGAACTTTGCCATCAGCCGTTTCTTTGACGTCAGCTAGCTGAGGGCAAAGACTCTCTTTGCCATCAGCTTGAAGAAAACTGATGGCAAAGAAGCAACTGACAGCAAAGAGAGTGTTTGCTGTCAGCCCCATCTTTGCCGTCAGCTAGCTGATGGCGTAGAACCTTTGCCGTCCGCTAGCTGACGGCAAAGAGGTAGGGTGGGCCAATAACGAGGGGCATCTGATGGCCACTTTCTTTGCCGTCAGCTAGCTGATGGCAAAGAAACTTTGCCGTCCGCTAGCAGGCGGCAAAGAAAGTGTCTGTTCTAACGTCTGGTAGCTAGGCTCTCTGCGGTCAGCTAGCGGACGGCAAAGAGCTCTGCCCTATATGTAACAAAACACCCTCGCGCCTTGCCCCTCTCTCCCTCCCCTCATCCCAACCCCGCACCGCCGCCCCGCCCCGGCCGCCCCCCTTCATCGCGTTGCCCCGGGCCGCGTTGCCGCCCCGCATCGCCGCGTCGGGCCGCTCCACCCCGGGCCGCCCCGCCCTGCCGGTCCCAGGCCTCCTCGCTGCCCCGGCCGCCCCACCAGGTCGCGCCAGCCCTGCCCCGGCCGCCCCACCTCTCCGCGCCGGCCCACCCCGCCGGCCCGCCCCATCGCGCCGCCTCGCCACCCTGGCCACTCCAAGGTGAGACATTTTCATTTTTCTTCTTCTGTTTTTTTAGATTTAGTTTAATTAGGTTTAGTATAATTTAGTTTAGGTTTTGTTTAGTTTAGTTAGTTTACTTTAGGTTTAGTTTAGGTCAAGTTTCTGGTTTAGTTATTTTAGTTTAGGTTTAGTTTAATTTACTTTAGGTTAAGTTTCTGGTTTATTTTGAACATGTGAAATTTGTTGTTATTATTTTAGTTCAAGCATTTACTCCCGCTTCGACGTCGATGCCTATCCTGCATCGTCGTCTTCAACTCGGCAGAGGAGGCCCGCTTGATCAGAGGGGCCATGTCAGAGACTGGGCTCCGCCGGGCTGGTACTGGGAGGTTCTACCTTCCGGGGGCGCAGGTTGGTGAGGAGCCAGCCCGTCATTGACCCAAACCTTGTTTGGTGTTGGTCGCGTGGGCCAGTGACGATGCTGAGGCTTTGGGACACCACAGAGGTGGTACATCACCGTGTCAGCGAGGAGGATGAGCACGTCCGTCACTACATGGTTGCGGTGGAGGGTAGGTTCGACAATACCTGGTAGGTTCTTCAGGGATCTCATTGGAGCTATGATCCTATGATGGTTCCTTCTCTTTGGGTGTCCACCGCCCGCGCCGATACCCGCCGTTCGCTACAGTTCTAGTTGTATTAGCGATGCTATATGTATGATACTCTTTGAGATGTACTAGTGATAATATTCGACGATGTACGAACGCAAGAGATGATGTAGTTTTGCTTATTGAATGCATGCTAGCTTAGTTTACCCGAGGACGAGCGGGTTAGGGGGTTCCTCAGTGTCGATGGTACCCTAAATAGCAAGTATCGTCAGTGCGAGATACATGTGGCCGTCGGTGTCGAATACTACATCCACGTCCCACAAGTGACACAGGGGTCCTGCGTCCCGCAACAACAGTTCTCGGCGTCGATGGCGGTCGAACACCATTGCGAATTTGTCTGGCAGCCTTTGAGATGACGATTGAAAGCTAAGTGTTGAAACTTGAAACACCCAAACTGACTCAAGTCGGTTTGGTTGTTTGAAATTCCAAAACTTGGCTTTAATCCTCATCGCAGAGGCTGCCAGACAAATTTGCCAAGGTGTTTGACCGTCATCGGCCACCAGAACTATTGTTGCGGGACGCCGGGCGCCGACGTCACTTGTGGGATGTGGATCTGGTGTTCAACGCCGAGCGCCTCATGTATCTTGCACCGATGATACTTGCTATTTAGGGTTCTATCGATGCCGAGGAACCCCTAACCCGCTCATCCTATTGAAAATACTAGCAAAAGGGCTCGTGCGTTGCAACGGAAAAAAACTACACATAGTTCAATGTCTCACAGATGGTCTTGTAGATTTGACAAACTACGGTTTTTAGATCAAGCAACACCAACTTAGGGCATCTTCAGATAATATACCAATAAATCATGACATTTGTATGTATGTCAAAACAATAAACAATTGTATGTATGAGAAAAGAGAAGTGTATGTCTCGCTTCAATAGCCAAAAGAATCGGCCGAAAAGGAAATGAATTTTATTCAAATCTTATGTCAAGGATACCAGTACAACTTTTAGATCGTTTACAACCAGCCCCGAATAAATGCACTCTAGTGAGGCCCAATAGCATATGGTGGAACTACCCTGTCGTAGACCACCTGTACCTAACCCCTCTACACAAAGACTTTGGGAAAAAAGTATAGCAATAGGAAACATACCTCTTCTATGTAACAAAAAAATAGAAAATAAAGATGGAAGAAGAAGAGGAGGAGAGCAAAGCTAGAAAATAGGAAATTACAAGGAGATATATATGTATGATAAACCTGCAGCGAAGCATGGCAGATCAATCCAGGCCGGATCCCTAGCAATCAAATCTTCTGAATTTCACATGATTGTGTCCTGCAGATCACTACTTCTCGATAATGCTAAGGCCCCACCTGATCAACATGCTTTGGCTAACACTAAAAAGAAAAATAAATTAAAATCATATGAAACAGAGTATGTTATGACTAATAAAACTTAGAATCACAGGTACATCACTGGTACACTGTCCGGGAGAAACTACTTCTGCCTATATTATGTACTGTAAAACATGGGAAAAGTGACTAATAAAGCTTATAATCACGCTTATGCTGAACTTTCTATTCTATGCATTAAAAGGAAAATCACAATGCACCTACTGTAGAGATTATAACACATCAAGAGGCAAAACTTACACTGAATTTGGTAAGAAGATACAGCTACTGAATAATGTCAGTGAAGAAGCTGTACACTGTAAAACAACATGTACTGCCTACTGATACTTTTGATTGCTAAGTTCAGAGATTAAAATCTATCATAACACAGACTAAATTGGGAATTGAAGTAGAAAAGCAAGTCCTAACTACTGTAATTTCAGAGTGCTGCAAGTCTAGAAAACCAACAATGTACCTACCATCCGCGAACATCCGCTGTGACAGTGACATGGAGCCGTTTGTCCCGGCAGCAGTACGCGGAGCTTGTCCCAGTAGGGCGCGTGGGTGGACACGTCGCGCTCCTGGAATGTGACGTGGAGCCTATTGAGCAGCCAACACATGGTGGAGCAGTCCTCGAATGTCACGCGCTGGCCATCGGGTGGGCAACGACTCTGGAACCCGGCCAAGGGATCTACGCAATAGCCGCCATCTATAGCTAGGGGATGTGTCATCATTGGAAATCATCAATATCGGGCGGCGGTAACAACTAATAAATTGAAATCATCAATATCAAGCTCATATTAAGCATTTCATGTGTTACTAAGCATGCAAATCATTCAACCGGAAGAAGTAATAGTACAGTTTTGGTAAACACACTCGTCTATTGATTGAATTAAAGAAAATAAAGAATATTTTCTTCTCTAACAGAACATGCTTGGTTTCCCTCACACTATTACTTTTAATACCGTGTATTAGCCAGAAACAAACTTATATTAATTTTCCTTTTAAAAGAACATGCATATGTAGAGCTCTAGTGATATTATGTTCCGAGTTAACAACCAACATTATGTGTTAGGCAGATAGCAATTTTGTAGGTTGCAGATAAGAGCGGTATAGCAAAACCATGAGCATGTAACAGAAATTTTGCAGAATCACAAGATTCACATGTGCTTCAAAGTCACAGATCGCTCCATGTCACATAAAAAACATAAATCACTATTAGACCAAGGGCTGCATTCCTTCTACTAAATTACTGCATCTGCTGTTTGACTATATACTGAGACTAAGAACCTAATTAAAATTATTTACCTATTTATACCCTTCAAAATAGTAATACCAATAACAAAAAACACAACAAATAGATTTTTATATGCTGCTGAATGAAGTAAACCCACCAATTTATCCTTATAGTGATCATGAACGATCATTTCTTGTATAGTAAACATAAGAAAACGAAATTTGATTCATATTCATTTGCCGATGATAAACTTTACATGTATTTATCATAGTGTGCTCCTAATAGAATTTCCTGTGTAAGTGAACCAAAATCACAAAGAGGCTACAATCGCACACATTGAAGACAAGGTTTTAGGAGTTCTAACAGAATTACACTTTTCATACTTCATTTTCTAGCTTTCTCAATACAGGGTTGATAATTTTTATATGTGTCATTTCAGTAGTGATATTTGGTTCTTATATTCAGAGCTCCTAAGTTCACTGAAAATCTTGAAGAAAAACAATAAATAAGAAAATTGTAGGGTTTTTGGCTTATCTGGCTTCCCATAACTGTGGCTTGATGTCTTAGGAGTCATTTTTCCATATTCATAAGCTCATATGTGCACTTTGTAAGAAGAAAATAATTAGCTATGTAGATTAAAAAAACAGTGCACAGTTTTGAGTAATTCAGTGAAAGTGAAGCCAAAATAGAGAATTAGTGCATGTTACAGCATCATCATCAGTCGAATAATAGCAACTAAAAATGCAAGTGCTCAAAATAAACATGTGTATATGTTAGGACAACACATGCAATATACTCACAAGATATGGTAGATTAGCCGCTCACACCCATTACTTAAGATGCCAACCACTCGATGCACTTGTGTCATCGGTGACCATTCCCCTCCATCTTCTGGACCCCAATTACAATAGTGTGTAGTTCGCTTGCTACCAGAACTTGCTAATGGAAACCATAGTGGAGTTGATGAGCTACAACGTCATGTTGTTGTCGCTTTGGGTCGAAAGTGTGACTAATTATTTCCAAAAGAATCGAATCAAGGCAACTAATTACACTTTGAATACCTACGTGAACAATACCTGGGTTGTCGTCTGCAATTTGTCTTCTGAATATTTATTCCCTGCCTTTGATCAAAGCAATTTGTCTTCTGCCAATAAATAGATTATTGCTCTGAAGGGCTCTCTGTAGAAACCTTTTTACATGGAGTAGATCACCCTTGGCTGCTGGAGCATTTGGACAATGAGAAACACAGCAATCTTTAAAAGGATAAGGCCAAGTGAGCTAGACCTGCTACTTCACAGAGCCACCCAAAAATCCTACGCCAATTCCAGTCCTGAGTAGACAATTTTGTTAACAGAGAAGAAGCTTTCTCAATTTCTGGATGTTGCCAATGTTAGTTTGTGCGAAGATGTTGTTTATTCAACCGGCATAATCCATCCACAAGTCATCTCCAATAACAAAGTGCATTACACACAGAGGATGCAGAGCATCTTGAAGAAGTTCTCAGAAAAAATAATTATACTGGAACAAAAGGATATTAGTAATTCTAAAATTCTAATTGCAAGAACTACACCCATACTGTTTGGGTTTCTGAATCAATCAGCATTATAGAAACTCCTGTTGCTGGGTGTTTTACCGGACGAAATCCTTTGCTTGCATAACAACAAACAACAAATAGGGCTTAGCCATATATGTGTGCGTAGCTTCAACAAATTAATCAAACAAATTATTGCCTCTCAATCTCAAGGAACCAAACGAAATCCAATAATTTTTCAACCTACCGCATCAAACTTGTACAATAGCATGGACTGAAGAATGGATTTTATTTTAACAAAATGAGCACACAAGCCAGCTGTAGTTGGCCACCGTGGACACCATCCGAACAGCAAAAAATGGTCTCGTACAATAGCATGAACTGAAGAATGGATTTATTTTAACAAAAAGAGCACACAACCCAGCTGTAGTTGGCCGCCGTGGACACCATCCGAATAGCAACAAATGGTTATACATCTGGTTTTCTAGGAGGAGAATGCCTTGATGTTCCCTCCGTTCTCAGTGCTACCAACAGCGTCGGCTCCTTAGTGCTAGTTCAGGAGAAGAGAGAGAGAGAGATTGGTTAGGTCATATGACATAAGAGCAGCAACTTTCTGCTTCTCTGTGCTGGTTGTAGAGAAACAAAACAGAGAGGGCCAGATCGGCCTCGCCACTCCGTCACCAGCGGCCTAGCCGTCCTCAATCTTGCCTGGCACACGACATGGCCCCGCCACCCCCTCACCAGAGCTCGAACGACTGCATGTGTCTGTCCCCGTCACTACAAAAAAAGACACATCCGTGACATTTTGGGCCGAACGAATTTTTTTTCTGTCATACATATGACACTTCTATGACGATAATTGTGACAAAACCCGGTATCATCATAGATGTGGTGGGCTCCTACTTCTATGACAAAAAATCATGACAGAAAATGGGCTTTTCGTCCTGGGTGGGCCGGAGATGCAGCTGCATGACATTCTTTGGGCCGTCCATTACGGAAAAAACCATGGTAGAAGCGAGGGGGAGGAAAATTTTGGGGAGTTCCCGGTTACGGTGGGAGGTCGGGGGCCGAGCGATGCGCGTTTCTCTCGTACACGTACGCGCGTGTGTGCGAGGCGTTGGCTCTAACTGAACCCGAGCGAGGCGTTGGGATCTAACTAAACCCGAGCGATTGCATTGCAGGCTACGCGTTACTGAACCCGAGCGATCGATTGATGGCTGTTAACTAAACCCGATCGAGCGATTCCTTCGCTACTGCTGCTAACTGAAGCCGATCGATGCTGCCTCTGGATGAACAGTGAGTGTTGTGGGGGGGGGGTTGGATGAACAGGACCCCGTGGTGTTGCCTCTGGATGAACAGGACCCCGATCGATCGAGCCGGTTGGGGCTGGATGAATAGGACCCCGTGGAGGGCTGGATGAACAGGACCACCCCATGGAGGGCAGGATGAATAGTAGATGGTGGAGGTGTCACGCCCCCGATTCAATCGTACACTAATCATACACGCAAACGTGTACGATCAAGATCAGGGACTCACGGGAAGATATCACAACACAACTCTACAAATAAAATAAGTCATACAAGCATCATATTACAAGCCAGGGGCCTCGAGGGCTCGAATACAAGAGCTCGATCATAGACGAGTCAGCGGAAGCAACAATATCTGAGTACAGACATAAGTTAAACAAGTTTTCCTTAAGAAGGCTAGCACAAACTGGGATACAGATCGAAAGAGGCGCATGCCTTCTGCTTGGGATCCTCCTAAACTACTCCTGGTCGTCGTCAGCGGGCTGCACGTAGTAGTAGGCACCTCCCGAGTAGTAGTAGTAGTCATCGACGGTGGCGTCTGGCTCCTGGGCTCCAACGTCTGGTCGCAGCAATCGAGTATAGGAAGGGGGAAAAAGGGGGAGAAAAGCAACCATGAGTACTCATCCAAAGTACTCGCAAGCAAGGAGCTACACTACATATGTATGCATTGGTATCAAATGGATTAAGGGTATCATATGTGGACTAAACTGCAGAATGCCGGAATAAGAGAGGGATAGCTAGTCCTTTCGAAGACTACGCTTCTGGTAACCTCCATCTTGCAGCAGGAGAAGAGAGTAGATGGTAAGTTCACCAAGTAGCATCGTGTAGCATAACCCTAACCAATGATCCTCCCCTCGTCGCCCTGTGAGAGAGCGATCACCGATTGTATCTGGCACTTGGAAGGGTGTGTTTTATTAAGTATCTGGTTCTAGTTGTCATAAGGTCAAGGCACAACTCCAAGTTGTCCTGTTACCGAAGATCATGGCTATTCGAATAGATTAACTTCCATGCAGGGGTCCACCACATAACCCTACACGCTCGATCCCATTTGGCCGGACACACTTTCCTGTGTCATGCCCGGCCTCGGAAGATCAACACGTCACAGCCCTACCTAGGCACAACAAAGAGGTCAGCACGCTGGTCTAAATCCTATGGCGCAGGGGTTTGGGCCCATCGCCCATTGCACAGCTGCACGTTGCGAGGGCGGCCGGAAGCAGAACTAGCCCCCTTAATACAAGAGCAGGCTTACGTTCCAATCCGGCACGCGCCGCTCATTCGCTGACATCATGAAGGCTTCGGCTGATACCACGACGTCGAGTGCCCATAACTGTCCCGTTGTAGATGGTTAGTGCGTATAGGCCAGTGGCCAGACTCAGATCAAATACCAAGATCTTGTTAAACGTGTTATCTTGAAATAACCGCGAACGCCGACTAGGGCCAGGCTCACCTCTCTCCTAGGTGGTCTCAACCTGCACTGTCGCTTCTCCACAAAGATCCACTCAGAGGGCCGTTGGGACGAACGTCCTTTCGGACCCAATCCATGAATCACTCGCATGTACTCCTATGAGCCGACCCGTCTTTAGTCATCACAAGTATCATATATTATGTATAAGTATATACCCGTGATCACCTCCCGAGTGATCACGGCCCGATAGTATAGCATGGTAGACAGACAAGAATGAATTTCCACTGATGATACACTAGCATCCTATACTAAGCATTAGGATAGCAGGTAAAGGTAACAACAGTAGTAGCAAGGACAGGATATGCATCAGGATAGGATTATGGAAAGCAGTAACATGCTACACTACTCTAATGCAAGCAGTATAGAGGAGAGTAGGCGATATCTGGTGATCCAGGGGGGGGCTTGCCTGGTTGCTTTGGCAAGAGAGAGGGGTCGTCAACACCGTAGTCGTACTGGGTAGCAGCGGCATCGGTCTCGGTGTCTAGCGAGAGAAGAGGGGGGAAGAAATAATAAATATTTAAGCAAATAGATGCATAGCGATGCATGACATGACAAGTAGCGGTGCTAGGGGTGCCCTAACATCGTAAGTGGTGGTGCCGGTGAAGGGGGGAAACATCCGGGAAAATATCCCCGGTGTTTCGCGATTTCGGACAGATGAACCGGAGGGGGAAAGTTGCGTGTTCGCTATGCTAGGGATGCGTGGCGGATGAACGGGTTGCGTATCCGGATCCGTCTCATCGTTCTGAGCAACTTTCATGTTGAAAATATTTTAATCCGAGTTACGGATTAAAAGATATGATTTTCTAAAGATTTTATTAATTTCTGGAATTTAATTAATTATTTAGATAAATTCAAAATTGGATTTATGACATCAGCATGATGTCATGCTGACGTCAGAAGTGAACAGGGGTTGACTGGTCAACCTGACCAGTGGGTCCCACTGGTCAGTGACACATTTTAATTAAACAATTTAATTAACCTAATTAGTATTAATTAAGGGGGTGGGCCCCACTGTCATACTCTGTTAGCTAATTAACAGTAATTAATTAGGTTAATTAGTCATTAGGTTAATTAATCTTAATTAGCTAATTTAATCAGAATTCATTAAGTTAATTAATTAATTATTTATTCTTATTATATATTTTTAAACCCTTTTTTTAAACGTTCTGGGGGATGGGGGCCCCATTGTCATAGGGCCATTGGGCCTTAGCGGGTGCGGGCGTACCCGAGCGGGCACTCGCCCGCAGGGCAGGACGAGGCCGCCGGGGCAAGAGGCGAGGCCACCGGTGATGAGGAAGCCTGCCGGGCGGGGCAGTGGGGAGGCGGCCGCGGGTGGCGCAGAGCAGCGGGGGGGGGGGGGGGGGGGGGGGGGGGGGGGGCCCCGGGGGGGGGCGGGGGGGGGCGAGGCGCGGCGGGAGGAGGGCAAAGCCCTGGTGCGTCCAGGGAGGGCGCGGTCAGCGCCGGCGAGCGCGAGGCGCTGGAGGCGAGGCCAGTGGCTGGGAAGCGGCGACCAGAGCGGGTGGCGCGGGGCATGGCGAGCGGGAGGTGCTGGTGCTGCAGGGGGCCTGCGAGCACGCAGGGGCGGGCGACGGCGCGCCGCTAGCCGCAGCAAAGCATGTGAAGGGGATGCGGTGCGCGGGCGGCGCACGGGGCAAGGGCGGCAGGAGTGTGCAGGGCGCGGGGTGAGCGCGTGCGGGGGAGCGGGAGCACGGTGAGCGGGCGCTAGGCGAGGCCGTGGCCGGTGCGGGCGCGGTGATGCGAGCCGCAGCGAGCGGCCAGCGTAGGGAGGCGGATCGCGGCGAGGGAGGCGCGGGTGGTGGCCGCGTCGGGCGCTGGCGCACGCCTCCGCCGGACGAGTGAAGCGGCAGAGCGAGAGACTAGGAGAGGGGGGGGGGGCTCACAAGGGGAAGTAGGGAGTGGGGCAGTGGGGGTTGAGGAGGAGGTCGGAGACGACGTTCCGGTGGGGAGGCAGGCCGGTGGGGGAGTCCGGCGAGGCGGCGCGATGTCCTGGAGGCGGCGTCGGGCGCCGAGCGAGGGAGAAGGGGATCGGGGCTCCTCCCGATCCAGATCCAGAGCGAGGGGGTGGGGGCGAGCGAGTGGGGAGTGGGGGGAGTGTCGGTTAGGGTTTGGGGCGTGGGGGGTTAAGTGGTGCGGGGGTGGGCCGGCCTGGCGGCCTGGTGGGTTGAGGCCCAAGGGGGGCGCGGTGGTCAGCTGGGCCAATCAGCCCAGTTGAGGGGGAGGGGCTTTCTCCTTTTTTTCCTTTTCTGTTTTGCATTTTCTTTTCTTTTATTTTCTTTTATTTATTTACTTTTCTGTTTTAAATCATTTTAAATTATTTAGGTACTTTATAAAAATGTGTTTATTACACCATAATTAAATATGCAAATTATGGCACTGCCCGAACATTTTTGTTTTAACTTTTGAAAACATTTATTATTTAACTTTATTTTGAATTTGAATTTGACTCGGTTTTGAACTAACGGTAGATTAACAGTAACCGTGGTGACATGGCATGATTAGCGTTGGCTTACTCTAGCACGATTATCCGGGCGTTACAGGAGGGCAGGATGAACAGTAGCCTCGTGGAGGTGTGGTTGAACAGGAGCCCGTGGAGAGGGCTGGTTGAACAGTAGCCGGTGGAGTAGCGCGCGGTGGAGGCTGGATGAACAGGAGCCCGTGGATGAACAGTCGCAGGTGGAGGCTGGAGGAGGTCGATGGTGGATGAACAGTAGCTCGTGGAGGCTGGATGGGGTCGACGATGGAGATGAACAGTATCCCGTGGAGTCCCGTTTTGCGGTACGCCACACCCCTCCCGATGAATAGGACCCCCGTTTCGACCGTAGCGCTCCAACACAAGTCTGTTTCGTCCGTTTTGCGATACGCCACACCCCTCCCGATGAACAGGACTCCCGTTTCGACCGTAGGAGGTCCGTTTCCTCCGTTTTGTGGTACGCCAGACCCCTCCCGGTCAACAGGACCCCGTTCCGAACGTAGGAGGTCCGTTTCCTCCGTTGTGCGGTACGCCAGGCCTCGTTTCCATCGCCTGTTCCGTCCAAGCCCTCCTGATGAACACGATCACGCATTCCGTTCCGACCCAGCCAGTTGGCTCCCACGCGTTCCGTTGCCTCCCCATGAACATGACGCATTCCGTTGCCTCCCCATGAACACGACGCATTCCATTGCCTCCCCATGAACACGACGACGACGATGTTTCTCCGTTCCGACCCAGCCATGTCAACGAGCCCTCGCCGTACGTATGCGCGAGTAGGCGTTTGAGACCCCGCCCGTATGTACACATACGTGGCCATATTTTCTTTCTTGCACCCTGGCCGCCTCTACTATGACACGTGCGCGCCTCTACATCCACCAGTATATATGTACATACACGTTCGCGACTAGAATGACAACGCTACGTACGCTTCAACCAGGTGGGTCCCGACTGTCAGGCACTTCCTTGCGTGTGAAGATGTAGCTGGTGGGTCCCAGCAGTCAGGGGGGCAAAATACGGTGGCCCGTCCGGTGGGTCCCCGCTGTCAGGTGGAGGAATAATTATTTTGCATGTAATAAGGAGGCACTTCCTTGCTGCGGCCGTGGACCCAGCTGTCAGCCTCTCCACGTACAGTCCATGTCCGATGGAAGCCGTTCCTTGACCACGTTGACCACGCCACGCCGAGAGCACCAGGGCGGTGGACGACGGCGAGGCCTAGGAAGGGGACGACGCGGAGCCGGGGAAGACGCGGCAGTGGATGCCCACTTGTAGAGGAGTACGAGGGCATTGGTTCACTGCGGTGTGAGGCTGCCATCACCGCAGAGTAACAGGGGGTGTGGGTGAGTAGAGGGATGGCCTGGCCGGCGGTGGGAGTAGTAGGGTGCTGTGAGGCCTCCGCTGCATCGCAGCCGGCCATGGGAGGTTGGAGCATGAGGCACGACCGGCGCTGGTTTGGGCGGCTGGAGCAAGAAGACCAGAGGTTGAAGAAGCACTACGGTCGTTCGATGGACATCGTACATATTGACTAAGTTGACAAAGCCCTCCGTCCCCGTCAACTTAGTAGGCCCACAAGTCAGCCTGCCACTCTACTGGGTCCCAGCTAATAGGGGGGTATTCATTTTTTGTGTGTAATAAGGAGGCACTTCCTTGCGTGCGAAGATATCGCTGGTGGGTCTGAGCTGTCAGCGGCGGTAACGTTTTTTTCACGAAATACAGAGGCCCTTTCGGTGGGTCCCTGATGTCAGGTGGAGGAATCATTATTTTGCGCGTAATAAGGAGGCATTTCCTTGTGTGCGGCCGTGGACCCAGCTGTCGGCCTCTCCACGTACAGTCCACTTCAGATGCATGTCGATCGTTGACCATGTTGACCAGGCCGCGCCGAGAGCACCAGGGCGGTGGACGACGGTGAGGCCTAGGAAGGGAACGACATGGAGGCAGGGAAGACTCGACAGTTGTTTCCCACGCAGAGGGGAGTATGACTGTACGAGGGTTTATTGGTTCGTCTGCCATCACCGGAGAATAACAGCAGGTGTGGGTGAGTAGAGGGATGGCTAGGCCAGCGATGGGAGTACGGTGGGGCAGTGAGGCCTGCGCCGCAGCACAGCCGGCCGCGGGGAGGAGGGAGCAGGCAGTCCCGCCGGCGCTTGTTTGAGCGGCTGGAGCAGGAAGAGCAGAGATTGAAGAAGCACGACGGCCGTTGGATGGACATCCAATAGTCACTGCTTGTGCGTCAACCTTTTTTAGGAAAGCCTGAAATCTATGGAAAACCGCATACAGCCCATCTGCTATTATTTCTAATAATTTTCAGCCCATTTGCTAATTCTTAAGGTTTTTTGGAGCCCATATTCTTTTTGTTAGCATTACAGCCCAAATTGTGGCCATGGTTAAAGAATTATACGAAATTTTGCATATTTCGGTGCGGTCCGAACTGTTTTTAATCCCGAAATTTCGACTCACATTCAAACTGATTTTAAAAATAAATGTATATCAATATAAAATCCAACAAATTCTCCATGCATAAAAATTAATGTAATTTAAAATCTTGAAATGAAAAAAAGATATTTGAAACTAATTGCCGGTTTGATGTGTTTTAAAAATGTACAGCCCATTTCTCATTACTGATGGGCCATTTTCTCGGCCAGCTGAATGAAAGCTCTGCTCGTCTTGAAAGATTTGCAGCCCAACAGGCCTGACAAAGCGACTTACTTGGCAAATCACAAAAAAGCTGGGCTGTGGCCATGGACCCAGCTGTCAGTCTCTCCATGTACAGTACTCTTCCGATGGAAGTCGTTCCTTGACCACGTTGGCCACGCCGCACGGAGAGCACCACGGCGGTGGACGACGGTGAGGCCTAGAAAGGGGACGACGCGGAGCCGGGGAAGACGCGGCAGTGGAAGCCCGTGCGGAGAGGAGTATGAGGGTTCACTGGTTCGGCTGCGGTGTGAGGCTGTCGTCGCCGCAGGGCCTGGCCAGCGGTGGGAATAGTAGGGGGCGGTGAGGCCTCCACGGCAGCACAGCCGACCACGGGAGGCAGGAGCATGCGGCACGACTGGCGCTGCTTTGGGCGGCTGGAGCAAGAAGACCATAGGTTGAAGAAGCACTACGGCCGTTGGATGGACATCATATGGTCACTGGAGCTAGAATCGTTCATATTGACTAAGTTGACAAAGCCCTCCGTCCCCGTCAACTTTGTTGGCCCACAAGTCATCCTCCCACTATGGTGGGTCCCAGCTAGCAGGGGGGTATTCATTTTTTGTGCGTAATAAGGAGGCACTTCCTTGCGTGTGAAGATATAGTTGGTGGGTCTGACATGTCAGCGGGGGGAACGTTTTTTTCATGAAATACAGAGGCCCTTCCGGTGCGTCCCAGCTGTCAGGTGGAGGAATCATTATTTTGCGCGTACAGTCCACGGCCGATGGATGTCGTTCGTTGACCAAGTTGACCAGGCCGCGCCGAGAGCACCATGGCGGTGGACGACGGGGAGGCCTCGGAAGGGAATGACACGGAGTCAGGGAAGACTCGGCAATGGTTGCCCATGCGGTGGGGAGTACGAGGGTTTACTGGTCCGGCTGCCGTCGCCGGAAAATAACAGGAGGTGTGGGTGAGTAGAGGAATGGCCTGGCCAGCAATGAAGTAGGGTGGGACGGTGCGGCCTATGTGGCAGCACAGCCGGCCATAGGAGGCGGGAGCAGGCAGTCCCACCGGAGCTGGTTTGGGCGGCTGGAGCAAGAAGATCAGACATTGAAGAAGCAGCACGGCCGTTGGATTAACATCCAACGGTCACTGCTGCTAGAATCGTTTGTGGACTAAGTTGACAAAGCCAAAGTACACATCAACCTAGTAGACCCACAAGTCAGCCTCCAAATCTGTCCCAAACAGCATACAGCCTGAAATTTCTAGCCAGATTCAAATTAATTTTAAATCTAAATATACCTTAATTTAAATTCAATGAAATTTTACCCGCACAAAAAAATGAAATTTAAAATATAAAAATCCGAAAGAAAACAGTATTTTGGAACTAATTGTGTGTTTGCTGTATTTTTTCATTTTATAGCCCATTTATTATTACTTATAGCCCATTTCTTATTACTTATAGCTCATTTTCTGGGCAAAATGCATCCCTCCTCGTCTTGAAAGATTTCTGGCCCAGCAGGGCGTAGAAAAGCAAGTTGGCCTACGTTGGTTATTCTGCAAAAAACAAAACAGCTGGCTAGCAATTTTTAGAAAGGAAAAAACAAACTGGGCTAGTCATGTGCTAAACATATGAAATAAAAGCCCGGGCTAGATGGGCCACGGGTCCCGCACAACCCAGTTGATACCCTTCTTCGTCCCGAAAAAACAAAATTACTGCGCGCGCTGCTGGGTCCCTCACCATGTACAATCATCTCCTTATTCCTCTCGGTTGTTGACTATGTTGACAACACCGGAGGGCGGCACCGCGGCGAGCGAACCAAGGCGGAGGACGATGGTGATGTCTCGGACGGGAACGAACAGGAGCCGGGGCAGATCACAGCCAGCCGTGGGAGGCGGGAGCAGGCGGTCCCACCAGCGCTGGTTTGGCTTTGGCGGCTCGACGAAGAAGAGACTGAAGAAACGCGACAGACGTTGAATGTCAACCCAACGGTCAAGGTTGGCGCAATCGATTTGTTGACTAAGCGGACACCAAGTAGCATACTTTTTTATATATAGGAAGAAAACTGCGAGGAAAATGCGTTCGTCTGCCGTCCTCCTCACAGGGAACGTTCGCCACATAAGTGACTAGCACCCTTGGTTTTCAACCGAGAGGTCTTCGGTTCGATTCCCAGGAACTCTCAATTTTGTCCTCCTTCCTTCCTCGCAAAAAAGGGAAAGAAAATCAAAGACTTGGGAAGGCATACAGAACAAGCTAGTGTACCAGTAATGAGACGTTGCCGAGTTTTAGAAAAAAGAAAGACGTGCTCCTGTAGCTAGTTTGAATCCAAACCTAGACTATGACTATATATGGTGCTATGCTACTCTGCAAGTAATGAAACTGACATATCCAACGTTCGCTTCTCCTCTTCTCTACTTACTTTGCCTAGCATCAGAAGCTCTGGCCGCAGCAACCATGTCCGCTGGCTGCTCGTTCACCTGCTCTTCAGCAGGCAACAACCAGATATGCGCCAAGTCGCAACCCGTACCATCGCCTGTGGGTCTCATCACACCCTCGTCGGCACACGCACCGCAGCCGATTGCTCATCGCAACCCGCTGCCGTTGGTGTGGTGCCACTGTTGCAAATCACGCAGAGTCATCCATCGCGTCTCAACCACAATCCGCAACCCTGGCCGAGTCTTCTACAAATGCCCGAATCATGGGGTAATAATATGTTTAAGTGTTGTTCTGCTGCTTTCAGTTGCTGATTTTTGAATAGTTTGGTTGATGATCTACCAATTTGATTCATGCATAAAAGGGAAGATTCGTGTGATTTGTATTTCTAGGAAGTTGCTGATGTGGGGGAATGCAACTAAGCTGATTATTTGGTTAGCTGAGGAATCCCAATACCAGCAGGTTGGGGTGTTGGACAAGTAACTGAAGGAACGGCAGAAGAGGAAGATGCAAAGCAGAAGCTTAAAGATGCAGTTCCTCTAATCATGGCCAAGCAACAGCTGCTGAACGGCCTTGACATCAATGAGAAGATGAAAGAGCTTGTGAAGATAATGGGCAAAATTGATGTGCTCTGTAGGATGATTGTCTCTTTATTTGCAGTGTATGTAGCACTCGTGATGTGTTCAGTGGCTATGACATGAGCACTTTGCTGAAACTAGTAATGAATGAAACTTGTGTAGCAGGCTGGGCATAGTGTTGTGAACATCTAATGATTTCTATTAACGGAAATCAGGGGGTATCCCCTTTTGCTCATATAAATAAATAAATTGCAGAGGCCCTGTCGGGTCAGCTTTGTTCTCATTCGAAGACGTCGAGCAAATTGTAGTCCAACAACAAACTATGTCATCAATTTCAAGTTTCACAGCCAAATATGAGTACAACTAAACAACAATGTCATCGTGTTTTAGTTGTCATACAATCACCAAACACAAATCAGCATACATAACAAGTGATGTTCTCACAGCAAAATACTAAACAACATGTTCATCAGGTTTCAGTTGTCATAGCAAACACAATTTCACATAGTAGATAAAAAACATCTTCTGACAGGCAAATACGACAAAAGCAATGTAATCGTCATCCGCAGCAGCAGCGTCAACATCTTCGCCATGTGTATCAATCTGAATCGTAATTCCCCACGGTGTCATCTTCTTCTTCGTCCTCAACGTCCTCGAACGTTGGCTTCTTCTTGATCAACTCTTGTATGTCCACAACACGACAGGCAATCTTTTCACCGGCATCATTGATGTGATGGTTCTCAAAGATATTAGGAATATCTGTGTTATCTTGTACATCAGGAGCAGTGTAAGCATCATCTTGTTGTGCAACTTCATTAAACGAATTCCTCTGCTCAAACCTTTGCAATACTCTCGAGGCATCGCTATGTGCAAATGTGTCTTCCAAGAAAATAATCTGTGTTGCTTGATTTGCCAAAATAAAAGGCTCGTTGGTCTGCTACGCCGCCTTGACATTGATGGATTTGAAATAATCATTAGCTCTGGGTTTTGCAATCTTGGAAAACAGGTTATACCAACGACAGCACAATAGAACCACACACCGAGGATCCTCGAAACTGGAGATATATTGCAACTGAATAATGTCTGTTATGTTAGCATACATTTCAGTTGTCTCTTTGTCATACGTATCCATGCTCATGATGGCACTGTTTTGTCTTCCTGCCTTCGTCTCGTGCAAGGGTGTTGTAGCGCACATCTCCAACAACGCAAGATTCATAATGTCTTACCCGAGTATCAGGACCCATTGCTAGTGAGTAAAGGGCATCATCAACTGCTTGCCCATCCTCCCGCATCTTCTTAACCTATGGTTAGAAAATAGACAAGCTGATCATCTTATGTACTCAATATATTAACAAAACTGACAATGCACTTCAAAAGCTTACATGGTTCTTGAACCATTTCGCAAATCCTGCCATAACCAGTTTGTCAATGTTTCTTGGATTTTGCGGCAGTGACTCCTCTTTGTAGATGCTGCACAACATAGTGATCACGTCAAACATCTAAATATATAAGAATGTGCTGCAAGTTTAGTAGATTACGATGTATAAGCTGCAATACTGCACTTACTTGATATAAGGTAGTATCTCAGGACAGTTATTCAACACATACCAAACCATTTTGTCCAAATCTTTATGTTTGTCCTCTTGTCAACTCTTCCCTGTAACTCGAACAGAATAATCGAAAACATTGAGCCCGGGATTGTCTTCACCCACCTCTTTGCTAAGCTGATCAGCTGTTTCAATGTATTTTGAGCAGAATGTCAACGCTTTTGTAGCAATGTAGGCCTCTGCAATGGAACCCTCGGGTCTAGCTCTGTTCCTAACATAGCCCTTGAAAGTGCCTAGCCACCATTCAATAGGGTACATCCAGCCATACTGTACTGGACCTCTAAGTAGTGCCTCATCAGGTAGATGAACAGCCAAATGCACCATCACATCAAAGAAGGCTGGAGGATATATCTTCTCAAGGTCGCATAGGATAGTTGGTATCTTGTCTCTAAGACACTCCAAAGCATCTATCCTGATATTCCTACTGGAGAGTTCCCTAAAGAATTGTCCCAACTCTGCAACTGGTCTGTATAAGTCAGGGCAGCCCAATCCTCTAAGGATAACAGGTAAACCCCTTTGAAGTAGGACGTGGTAGTCGTGAGTTTTCAACCCTTGTACCTTGTTTCCATCTGCACTGACTCTCCTTTCAGGGTTGGAAGCAAATCCATGTGGGAATCTCACACATGACAGGACCTCGCAGAATTCTTTTCTTTTTACCTTGTCCAAGACATACACAGTTGGTGCCATATCCCGTGGTTTACCTTCATCTTGCGCCTGCAAATCCTTTCTGATACCCAGGCGTGTCAAATCAATCCTAGATTTTAAGGTATCTTTCGTCTTGCCTTCAATATTAAGAAGTGTGCCGATAATGCTGTCACATATATTTTTCTCAATGTGCATCACATCAAGATTTTGCCTCAGATCCAAATCTTTCCAATACTCCAAGTCCCACAAAGCGGACCTGCGGGTAAACAATAATCTCTCTTCTACCCTGCTACGCTTCCTTTTCCCGCTACCATTTCAGGATGGTTTGCTAGTGTAATATGCCTAACCTTCTCTAATTCCACTTGCAACTCATCGGCGGTGAGCCTCTTTGGCGCATCATGGTTTTCATGCTTTGCATTGAACACATGTCTTCGGTATTTTCTAGGATGCCGCTTGTCCTTGGCAAGGAAACGGCGGTGTCCAATGTAACAGATCTTGCTAAGTATTGCGTATGACAGCAAATTCCTGTCACAGCGAACACATGCATTGTAACCATGTGTCGTTCACCCTGACATAGTGCCCAAAGCCAGATAATCATGGATGCACCAAATTATAACAGCACGTAGAAAGAAATCAGCTGGTGGGCTGCTATATAGGTCTCGAGTGAGAACACCCTTCCATAGCTTTTGAAGTTCCTCCACAAGAGGCTCCATGAACAAATCAAAATCCTTTCCAGGACTTTTTGGACCTGGGATGAGCAGGGCCATCATGTAGTTTGATTCTTTGGTGCAGACATTTGGAGGCATGTTGTAAGGGACAACAAGCACTGGTCACATGCTATATGTGGCGCTCTGGTGGCCAAATGGGTTAAATCCATCTGAATCTAAGCCAAGTCTAATGTTTCTCGGGTCAGCAGCAAACTCTTTGTGTTTATCATTGAAGCTTTTCCACTCACTACCATGAGATGGATGGCTCATTACATTCTGATCTCTGTACTTCTGGTTCCTAGAATGCCACAGTACATCCTCTCTTGTTTCAGCATCATGAAACAACCTCTACAATCTTGGTGTAATTGGAAAATGTCTTAGAACATTATGAGGAATCCTCTTCACAGCATAGCCATCTTTCCATCTTGATGATTTGCATTTCGGGAATTCACTTAAGTTGGCATAATCCTTCCGGAACAGAACACAATTATTCTTACAAACATGGATCATATCATATCCAATTCCAACTGCACGAAGGAAATTCTTCATTTTATTGTAGGTGTGTGGCAGCTCAGACGCATCTGGGAAAGATTCGCGGAAAGCAGCCAACATCGCATCGAATGATTTGTTGGTCATCCGCTCAGATGTCTTCACCTGAAGAAAGGTGACCATAGCTAAGAATACTGACAGCTTATTTCCTGGGGTGACAGCAACGTTGCATTGTTCTAACATGCGGGCCCACCATTTTTCTTCTGCAGGTGAAAGTTCATGGAATGCACGAGAATTTTGTAGCATTGTTTCAATGTTGGTCAAACTCACTGGCTCCGCCACCACCACCACCTCCTCCTCTTCCACCTGAGCATTAGGCAGATCAAGATGGTGATCTGCTGCTTCCACGTAGTCAATAACATTGATGTTCACAGCTTCACCATGATGAACCTACCTAGTATATGTGACCGACATCCCATACAAGTGTAGATGATTTTGCACAGTTGACTGGGGTCTTGTAACTGAATTCATACAACTGCTACACGGGCAGAGCACATCTAATTTCGGACCACCGTACTCAGCTCTGATAAAGTTCATGAAGTTTTCAACCCCCTCGACATATACCGCGGAGAATCTTCGAGCAGAAGTTATCCAAGTCCTGTCCATCAGTTAGACATACAAATTAGTTCTTCTACTAGATATTACAGGAAAAACATATATGCTTTTTTATGAAGTCCATAAAAAAATACCTAGGTCGATGTCTAAAGCTATGGCAAGTTATTTGGACGAGCATATCTAAGTAACGAAATATATGTAAAGCTAATTCAGCAAACAGATTTGAGTGCCAAATTATGGCAGGCTGTTTCAGCAGTCAATGAGGCCGAGCACACAGCCATCGAACTATCGAAGGCCATCGCAGCAACAAAGATCGAGTATAAAACGGTGTAGAGCTATTTCAGCTAACAGATTGGCTACTAGACCATGGCAATCTACGTCACAATAAATATATGGCAGGATATTTTAGCAACTAATCGGCCTTGGCATGCCATCTCAGCTAAGCAGATTGAGTGCAGAACAGGGCAAGGAAGCTTCTTAAGCAGAGCATATTGACAGTAAACTAATTCGGCAAACAATGAGATTAACAGCGTCTATCAGCTAACATTCAGCGCTACACCAACATGAACGGGGCCTCAGTATAGAATGCGCGTACCGCGGGAGAAGCTGACCGCCGTGTGTCTCCACACGAACATCGCCAGCGGTGGCAGCGCTGACCGCCGTGCGCCTCCACAAGAACGTAGCCAGAGGTGGCAGCGCGGCTAGAGGACGATAGTCTACAAGAGCGTACTGTGGGAGCGAGAGGATCGCTGAACCGCGGCGCCGACGTATCAGCGCGGCGGGGAGGGCGGCTTTGGCGGAGCGAATGGAGTGGAGGGGGACAGGGGGAGGGGGTTTGGGGAATATTATTGGCTAGTTGGCCGAAGGGCGGTTGAATCGGATTTGGGGGGGATTTTAGGGTGTGGGGGGGGGGAGGATTTTCGCACGGTGGGCGGGGGGAGTTTGGCGCATGGTCGGTTTCTCCAAGTGCAGTCCCATGTGTCAGTGAAGAGGCAAGCCGAAGCGCGTTCCGTTTGCGTGAGCCGTGTGCAGGACCGAACGTATGTGAGGTGCAATGCAACCGCGACAGGAGTGCTGTGAGTGTACCGCATTTTTTCCTTTTAAACTAGGTGCTTCGCCCCCTCAAAAAAAATCTGTTGCTTCGCACGATCCATCGATACTACTACTAGTAATCCGGTAATCCCGACTAAAACGACGCGGCCGAGTCTTTTCCCGCGCGATTTGCTGGGAGGTTGGCTTAGTTGGGTTTTTTAGGACGAGTAATGCTACACCTACGTAATCCCAGTTACGTAATTAACATAATGTGAAACGTGTGATCTGTTGATTGTAGATTGGGGGGAGGGAGGGGCCCACCACCATGAAAATCAGGGGAGGAGAGAGAGAGGCAATTTACGTTAACCCTTTCGTAGGTTCCCGTAGATGTAGAAAGATGTGTCCAATCCTGCAATATAGGCCGTTCGATCTATATCTAAAGGATAGGAAGGAAACTATGACAATTTACCCACACTCCTCTCCACATTTGCAGATAAGGCTTTCCCTCGTTCATCCTTTTCTCCCACAAGATCTTGATCTTCCGTGCAACGCACGGGCATCTTGCTAGTACTCCTACAATATGTATATTATTGTGAAAGTTCATATACACCGGTCGAGATTAATGCAAACACGACAGATTTTCATTACATTTCGAACTTTTATAGGACAAAAAAAATAAAAGAAACCCGACCCTAAACCTATTCTACGACGGCGACCGACGTCCTCCATCTATGATCTCCATGTGGGGGGGCGGGGTTCAAGACCCGGAAAGTGAAGGTGCGGTCTTCAGCGAGGAAAAGTAGAACACGGGAGACGGACCGGCCAGTTGGCACACCATGCCCTGCCGCCTCCCATGCCCTACTCATCCTCGGAGGGGTCCCTGACCTCGGTGGTGCCGGACGTTGGACGGCGGCAAGTAGAACGCGTGGCTGACGGTGCTCCCGTCGTCGGCCGCCAGCGTGGCCACCGCTTGTGCGGCGACTTGAGCGAGGGCGGCGACCTCGAGCTCCATCCCCGAAGACAAGCTCTCCCGCAGAGTGTTCGCGCTTGCGGTCATGGCAGATGTGGTTCCAGGTAGGAGGACAATGCGCTATGGTGTGGAGGTTAGCTGGGCGTTGCCTCTTTAAGTAGCGCATTCCGGTGAGGCCAAGCGTCCGGGTGCGTCATTAAGTCGCCGGAGTTGGTTCCGCAGGCATCGAGCCTCTTAATGACGACATACGAACGGACGACATGAATGCGGGCAGCTGGCGCCGGCTGGGAACGCACCGCGCAACGGCGCGAGGGACGAGGGTTTTGGTGTGCCAGGGTAGTCAGCTGCGGTCGTGGCAACGTTGGAGATGCCCTTTGCTCACATGCGATCCCCGCATGTAATTGAAAAAGCAAGACGACCGGCATGGTCTCAGGTCCAGAGGATGCAGTTGGCCACACTACACCACTCCATGGACACATCCCGGCGCCCCGTGCATCCTCGACGAGCCGGGTGTTGGGGTGTGTTTGGATTGTGGCCAAAGTGCACCTTGCCAAAATTTTGGTCATGACCAAAAGATTGGTCTTTGTTTGGATGGTTGCCATTTTTTTGGCATGCCAATGAACTGTAGCCAACTCTAGTTCATTTTTCTTGCCAATGTCGGCCAAATCATGGGCAACCAATACCTCAACCAAAATTTTGGTCATGACCCAAAGATTGGTCTTTGTTTGGATGGTTGCCATTTCTTTGGCATGCCAATGAACTCTAGCCAACTCAAGTTCATTTTTCTTGCCAATGTCGGCCAAATCATGGGCAACCAATACCTCAACCAAAATTTTGGCTACCCAATGCTTTGATGGGGCAACCTTGGGCACAAACCAAACATACCGTTGGTCGTGCCACAGCACTAACGCCACCCTCGGCAAAC
Organism: Triticum urartu; assembly: GCF_003073215.2. NCBI lineage: Eukaryota > Viridiplantae > Streptophyta > Magnoliopsida > Poales > Poaceae > Triticum > Triticum urartu. The sequence goes on along the minus strand of NC_053023.1, from coordinate 375,149,338 downwards.
TGAAACCGACCGTGTCTAGCGACGATATGAGCGTGTCGCTCACTGCGGTCGCCGTGTCCAGAGGCGGTGCTGGAGCTGCGCCCTGTTGTTGGCCCCAACGACCCACATGAACAGTTGTCGGTGGCGAGGAGGTCGTGGGCCAGCTCCTCCATTGGACTAGTCTGCGCTACGTCGTCCCGATGGGTGTGCCCCACATGTCTGTTTCCCTGTTTTCCCGGCCATATTCGAGCGTCAGTGCTCCGTGTTGCGCATTAGGCCTTTCACTATGTAGGCCAAGCGAGACAACTTATTGTTTATTTGAGCCGTTCAAGTATAATCATGTGGCGTTTGCTTATTTCTCATTCCTCTCCAACCCTCTTCTCCATCGATCATGTCGCCCTCCAGTCGAGTCCATCCTCCCGGATGCCTCATTTGAACATTCCGCCGAGTATCATTCGCATGTACCCACCCTAGTCCTCTTTCAATAGATCTCCGGACCCTGAGATGAAATCGAGAGGGAACAAGTGGGGGCACGTGATACCTAAGGCGGATTCAAAATTTTGAACCGGTGATCATAGCATCCGCAAATCATATATAAAGGGTATTCAATGTTTGTTTCATTTTTGAATGTACAATATACTCCCTCCTATCCTTTCTAGTTTACATATAAGTTTTATGTGTAGTCAAAGTATATCTACTTTGATCAAAAAGGTATCAACATTCAACAACGCCCAATCAATATTGTTAGATTCGTACGTACTCCTAGATTTGTACTCGAGATGGTTTCCAATTTGACTATTGACAAGATCAATAGTACATGAGATGTATAATGTGAAAATTATATCATTGGAAACTCCTTTCACATACGAATTTGAGCGTATGCTTTGTGTAAGTTGCATGTCATATATTATTACTCTAACATTTGGTTAAAGTTAGCCTCGAAAAACGCATTAGACCATGTATGCTTTGTGTAAGTTGCATGTCATATATTATTACTCTAACATTTGTGTAAGTTGCATGTCATATATTATTACTCTAACATTTGTGTAAGTTGCATATCATATATTATTACTCTAACATTTGGTCAAAGTAGTATAGTGGAAGTGGATCCTCTGACGTAGGTATCCCTGCCTTACCCTCCCTTTCGGTCATTTACTGGCGAACCCCATGCTAGCTAGGCCCCGCATGTCAGTTACTCAATGGGTTCGGCCACGTCAGGGGATCCTCATCCGTAGTATACTCCCTCTGTTTTTATTTACTCCGCATAAAACGGAGGGAGTGGTGGTATAATAAATGATGCGGGCGGGGGAGGGGGAGGGACGTCGGTTTGCTCTCAACTGCTGTCCCACAAGCGAGTGAAAACGCAAGACGAAGCGCGTTCCATTTGGTGAGCGACGTGGAGGGTCCAGCGTGCCGGGCTGCGATGCGAACACGACAAGAGCGATGTACAGTCAAAACCGATTGACCGGTCGTCACCGGAACCACTATTCACACCAGAACCTTCACTGCTCGGCCTACACCAGCCACTGCCCTCAAACCACACCAAATCTCCAGCCCATTCCCCCACCTTTCGATCCCCTAGCCCGCATCAAGCGTCCCCTAGTTCCCCGGAAAGCCATGGTGCGCCGCAAGATCACTTACTACAAGATGCTGACGCCGGAGCGCCGCGCAGAAATCACGGCGGCGGTCGGCGCCACAGACCTCCGTTCCCAAGCTCGCTTTGCGGCAGGCCAATACCCGAGTTCTCTGGAGCCAAGCTACGAGGAGGAGGAAGCCGATCCAATGTTCATGGCGGAGGTCGCGGCGCAGAAGGCCCCCGATGGGTATGAGACAATGGACGTCGACTTCGTGCCGGCGTCCGAGTCCCCCATGGTGCAGGCGGACCAGCGGTTCAACATGGCGATACTAAAGGAGGACCGGGAGGCAGAGGCTCAACTCGACGCGGAGCATGCGCATGCTGCTGCCATCGAGGCTCTCCTGCAGGCGGAACCGGATGTCGTGGATGTGAACCGGGCGGCGGAGGCTCAACTTGAGGCGGAGCGCGCGGATGCCGCTGCCATCGAAGCCCTCCTGCAGGCGGAACCGGACGTCCTGGACTTGAACCGGGCGGCAGAGGCTCGACTCGACGCAGAGCGCGCGGATGCTGCTCTCATCGACACCCTCCTGCAGGCGGAACCGGACGTCCTGGACTTGAACCGGGCGGCGGAGGCTCGACTCAACGCGGAGCGCGCGGATGCCGCTGCCATCGAGGCCCTCCTGCAGGCGGAACCGGACGTCCTCGACTTGAACCGGGCTGTGCTCTCGTCCGTGCAGAGCGCCCGCACGCTCCGCTTGAACGAGTAGCTGGAGGCCGAGGACAACCAAGGTGCGGAGACACATGTCGGCAGCGACGGCTGGTTCGCGCCGGCAGCCAAAGACGACGAGGTCGTCTCTTTCCGCGAGCAGTGATAGTTTTTCTTTATGTTGTTGTTTTCATGGACCTTTTGCGGTGTAAAAACATATATTTGTTATGCAAGTCGCTTGACTTGGGTCATTCTACCATTTCAGGCTGTTGGATGAATATCCTACGCCTCCTAACCCTTCTTTCCTTCTTCCTCACCTCTTCTTCTTCCCCAACAGACCACCGCACGGGCCGTACGGATACTCCCCAACATGCGGTTGGATAAACATACTCTATGAACAAAAATTATGTGTCAGCGATAGGATGGCTGAGTTTGGTGTGTTCACATGCGACATCACGTGTCAGTGAGGGTGCGTTCCCTTGGTTGGGTTTGCGGCGTGCAGGAGCGACCGTGTGAGGGTGCGGTGCGAACGCGGTGTGCAGGAGCGACCGTGTGAGGGTGCGGTGCGACCGCGATAGCCGTGCGCAAGTGTACCTCCTTCTCATTTTGAAAACTTTAGGCAAGCTTGGCAAAAATGTGTGGCGAAGTTTGGCAATTCAAGGCCTAGACCCAAATAGGATAAGTACGTATGTACTAGGAGTACTAGTGTTAAAAAAGAAAGGCTGGGTTTTCCTTCGCGGGATTTAATCGATACAAATCCTCGTTTCACATGTCAATTAATGAGTATTTTTTTCTCCAAAGACCAAAGAGCTAACCGTCTCACTCCTCATCGCTTGATTAATGCAGCGCCATGCAAACCAACCTTCTCACTTCCGCATGCATGCAGGGGATATTAATGTCCTTGGTTGCTAACGTCATCAATTTTGCCTCGATTAGTGTTAGTGGCCCTTTGCAAATTGTAATTTTTATATACTGGCCTTGTGTACAAAAAAATGGAGGTAGTAACTATATTTGACTTCCTTCCCCATTGCGGTGACATCGACGATATTTTTTTTGGTGGTTTGGCGAAGTGTGTTCGACGGAGAACACCATTGAGGGAGACCACGGTAAGTCGTTCGCAAGTGCCGCCTGCAAGCCGAGACAACCGCCTTATTTGCATCCAGGAAGTCCTTTACTAGTACTACTATAACTAATGCGGTGAAATGGCTTCTCGAAGAAGATGAAGGAGAAGCGGAGTCAGCGAAGAGTGAAATGATGGTTGCTTCGTCCGTGTTTTTGTGATTTGACGCCTCACTGCTTTGTGATTTGTGATAGAAGGGACAGGGGAGTAGACTCTGTGCTCTATACTGTACTACATGCGTCCAAGCATGGGAGAAAGAGGAGAGACGTTGCATTTTTCTATTCCTTCAATCAATCAATCAGGGAGCTTCGTTTCCATCTTTTTGGCTTTGGCAACACCGTCCACAATGGTTCCCACGATGCCAAAAGCTATTTTCACATTTGGCTACACATTGTGGATGCCCTTAACCGTACCACTTGGTTTTGCTCCTGTGTGCTATCTATACAAATCTCAATTATATTTATCTAAAAAATTGTAGAATCGAGATTAGTAAAAAGGAGGTGATTTTGCCGTGCGGATGGCGGGGGAGGTTTCTTATTTGAGCAATGCTACATCAACCTAATGGTTTACGTAAAGTTACGAACTGATGTGATGTGGGACTATTTGATTGGATTGAAGGAGAGGATTAGGCCCACCCCAACTGAAAATCAGGGGGGCATATATAGATTAGATGGAAAGTATATGTAGCAGTTACGTAGCCCTTTGTAAGTCTAGGATTAGGCTTCTTATTTTCGGAAGATGTTGTCCTGGCGGTTTGCTAACATGCAGTCCCACGTGTCAGTGCTTTACCAAGCCGATCCGCGTCCCACATGAGGCAGAACAACGGCAGAAGCAGCACGTGGTTAAGTTGAAGAAGATGAGGGAGAAGCGGATTCAGCAACGAGTGAAATGATGGTTGCTTCGTCCCTCCAACTTAACTGCGGAAAAGGTGCAGCTTTGTGATTTGACGCCTCATTGCTCATTACTATGCCGGCGCCATGACTGGGGTGCTTCACCCCGGCTGCTCTGCACTGTATTCCGGTATGGCACGTGGACCCGGTAGCTTGATGTACCACATGTCGGCGAAAGAGACTAGAAGATTTATGAAAGCGAGCGCTCCACTCTTACGACGGAGGAGTAGACGACACGTCGTCCCAGTGAACTGTCACTTGTACTGTATAGTACTATAGTTTTGCTATTTCGCATGATCCATCGATACAAACCTGATTAAACAGGAAAGGGCAGGATTTTTCCCGCGCGGTAGATGATACTGGCCATACATTTCAAAGGCAATTTTAATGTATGCAAACTGAATAATTATAAGTAACAATATGATATCTAGTAAAACTAAAAACACATATGATTTATTGTGTTAGAGTGTAGTAGTAGTGCTGTATTGCATAGTTGTTAGATGTAACATGCGAGAACTTGTAGAGATGTAGTTTTGGAGGGCCCACAGAGAGAAAAGCGTAATACGGTCATCGGACTTCAGAATAAGCTGATTACGGTCACTATATACGTTTTACGGTGATTATACGGTCACTTGCTCACAGCTCAGCATCGGATTGCACTCTGTTGACTGGCTAAATAGTCTGTTTGGCGCCATGTTGACTAGTTAAATTGACCACGTTCGTTGTGGGTCCCACCTATCAGTTCGCATAGGCAAAAGGTCAGATAAACACAAATTTACGCAGGTGCGACAAGGCTCCAACCCGTGCGCGGGAATCACCTGGTTGTGTATGTGTCTGTCAGGGCCTGATGTGTGCGCATGCACGTGTAGGTTGAGCACTTGAGCGTGAGAGTGTGTGTTGGTTGTGTGGTGTACTGGTGTGTGCATGCATGCGTGCATGCGTGGCTACATGTGTACGTGTGAGTGTTGCGTGCGTGCGTGGGTGCATGTGTTTGTGTGAGTGTTGCCTGGATGCAATTCGTGTGCATGCGTGCGTGTGTGTATAATCACCACACCAGCTCCTGTGTGTTAAAACAGACAGCTCAGCATACCAATACAAGGCCACCTTGTCCGCTGTGCCCGCGGTCATGACTTCGAACCACCGTCCAAATATTTTTTTTGTCGTTTGTTTTCATTCTTACTAGCAAGATGCCTGTGCGTTGCATGTAACATCAAGATGCATTTGTATGACTTTTTTATCTTGTGAGAGAAAAGGATGAACGAGGGAAGGCCTTATTTGCAAATGTGGAGAGGTGTGTGGGTACCTTTTTGCAAAATTGCCATAGTTTCTTTCCTATCCGTCAGATATAAATCGGACGGCCTATATTGCAGGATGGCAGGCACACCATCATCACCAACTCTGTTTTTTATAAGAGTGTATTTTATTTTAAGACATTATAACTGGACACCCTAGGAGCTCCCTCAGGCTATCAGCCTTCGGAGCCGTCTGATTTCACATAATGGCCGTCTCAAGCCGTTGGATGGAAAGCTCTTGGGAGGGCAGCTACTCCCGTAACTTTTTCTGACTAATCTGGTTAATTGGGCCAAACAACCCATATAGCGACAGAGCAACCGCTTGGGTGATTGGTGTGCTCGCTAACCCTAACCAAGGCGGATGCCGCGGCCGCTCAATTCAGGCGAAGTGGGCGACCGCCTCCTGCCAATCGCGAGGGAATCCAGCTCGAGGGAATCAAGCGGAAGCGCCAGGTGCGGGTGAACCGAGGGCCGATCAATCCAGGTGTCGGCCGGTCATAGTGGGTCGCCGCCCTAGCCACTGCCGGCATATTCTTTTGTCGATCTCCACTTTAAGCGGCGGCACTCAATGCAAGACTCAGTCAGCCCTTCCCACTAGAGATCTTAGGTATCCTCTTCGACCACGACTTCAATCGAGGGCGGACCGTAGGTGCGTAGCCAGCAGCGGCTCCTCCAGCGGACCAGGACTGAAATAGCACGCCGGCTGGTACGCGGTGTGTCCTAGTAGTCCACTATGGCGTTGGCCTCAACAGTACATATGCTATTGCCTTCTTCCTGATGTTCGATCCACTACTTTGCCCGATCTTTCATCTCCCACACTAGATAGTCTCTTGCTTCATCTCACCAGGGATGTCTTGCAGCTTTTGACTTAAGTTTCCAGTTTTTTGAGTTACCAGTGATGAAAATTTTCACCATCCAAATGACTACATTGGCTTCTCTGTGTTTTGCGCTCTTCTTCAACGGAAAATATTGCAACTGATTAGCAGAATTGGGAGACTTTAATACCATCGGTGTTAATTCGTGATTGGTTTTATTTTCGGTATGTTTTTTCCACTTCTGAACTCCATTTCAATCCCTTAAATTTTCTCTTGATTCTATCCGGTTAGGTCAATGAGGTTTACAAGGTACAAAGCTTCGCAGGTACTCATCTTCTTGGGATGCAAAAGGGTGAAGTTAGTTGATATTCCATAATTAATTAAAAACAGGCCAGGGGGATTAGAACATGTGTTTTATCTATAGGTACTATTTGGGAGATGATCAGTTATGGTAAGCTGTAAAATTTATATATTTGGGTGATGGTTCTATCATGCTTAGTTAAAACTTGCATGTCAACAAACCATCTAACACTGCAATTGACACATGGGTATTGCAGATAATGCGTCATGGGTATTTTGCTTCTAATATTATGATACAATAATTCCACTTTTGGTCCAACGATCTTCTACGAGGATACACTAACTCTGATTCCTTTTTGTGTTCTGTCAACAATGCCTGCTGATCCGTATTATGATACGAGATCAGTTGTTGTGGCTGTACTGTACCACATATTATTAATAGGCACTACTATAGTCGCTCAAGTGTGCTTTTAAAAGTAAATTGTATGCCTACCTATTATTAGAGATTTAGAAAACTATGGGCTCTTCAGAAGCTTTCTTGCCAAAAAAGAAGGCCCTTCAGAAGCTACTGCATGTATATGGTCAGATTATATGCATATTTTTCTTCCTTTAATTTTTAAATGCTTAGGAATCATCTGCGGAAGTAGTGTAGATTGTAACCCTGTAGGTGCTGAACTAAATGCCAATCCAAGCAAGAGTGTAAGGAAGATAATATAGGTTTTGATCTGCCGAGAGGTCATGGAATGCTTCTGTATTTCCACTTGTGCACGAAATTCCTGCACATATTGACTGCTTTATTTTTGTGACTTCTTGCAGTTTAATTCCATGTTATTTTTGGTCTCTATTAAGTAAGTTATTTGTCTTCTGGGTGGTACAAATGATTTGAGCTGATACGATGTACACATCTTCACATGGACTGTTCCAAGACATCAGAAAAATACGTCAATCTAGACATCAAAAACCAACTATGAAGTATTTATATATACCTTTGATTTTGTGAAGCATATTAAAGCCGCGTATTAATCCAGCCCTCTCAGGCTATCAGCGATTTTAGCTGTCGGATTTCAAATTTTGGATGTCTCTGGCCATTGGATTCCTTATAATCCTAGACGAGCTTCTGTTCCTCACTAAATAGCGCTAGACAGGCTGGGCGACTGCTCCGAAGACAAAATCGCTGATCTGAAGTAAGATTATGCAGCGACGTATGATCGGTTAGCCTTAATATAAATTTCTATGACATTGACAAATTAGTCTTTCCTGGCTATAATATCTTTGTCTATTCAAATAAATATGCAATCTGGATATTACTCATAGATCAATTTAATGCCATCTTAGGCCAACATGCGAGTATCAAAATAGACACCACCGGCTCAATAGTTTTTGGTTACTGCAGGTCCTAAAGCGCAATGAAGGACTTTCCTCTTTTATATATGAAAAGGAGTTGCTAAGAGATAAATCCTATGCCCATACTCCAAGTACTTTCCTCGGTTTATCTTTCAGGGAAATCATTTGTTTAGATTGAACCTATGCACTTCGCCTTCATAATGTGTAACTCGGGCGTGTTATTACAGGTTGCAGACTTTTAGATGTATCTTCAACGATTATTACGTCTTGAATACACCTACCCGACCCTTTCCTGCAAGTGATTTGTAGTTTTCTGGTACCAGATCCATCTTATGACTGTCTTTACAGATATTTCCTGCAAGTGACTGTTTTAATTTTTTTATTACAGTATGTATTACATTTTAGGAATGAAGTATAGCAAGTTCATTTGTTCTTCTAAGCAATAGTTATTTAATTTGCATATCCATGTGACGATCATGTAACATGTCATTTTTTATGCTTATGATGATATATATTAGTGAAGAAATTATATATAGCTCAACAAGAAGATGAGAGCACTGGTTATGTACGGCCAAATGAGGCTCTGATTGAAACAGTTCTTACTAAATTTTTCGATTGTTATTCTGCAAAAATTGATGTATTTTTTTGGCTTACAAAGATGTGAAGAGCACTACAGCTTTATGAAGAATCATGAAACAAACCATCTTTTTATTTCAACTCTTCTATTGGGGCAAAATCCTTTTTACAAGATACTTGTTATGCCTCATATTTTTACAAAAATCACAATCATTTGATTGAAAAAAGAGACGGGCGCAGCAACGCGCGCCGGCATGGTCTAGTGTATTTTATAAGAGTGTAGATGTAGAGTAGATACAAGTCGACAGGTGGGCATGATGGTAGTGAGATAATGTGATGCAACACTAGAGGTGCCACGTGGAGCGTTTAACTGGTCAACTAGTCATGTCATGAGCAAATACAGAGTTGTACGGTGAGCCCGTGACTACATAATAACCACTAAACGTAAATGGTGACCGTAATGAGTGGATTCTGAAGTCCAATGTACGTATCGTGCTTTCGCTTCAAATACAATGATCGTCATTGCATATATCGCGAGAGAAAGATGAAACATGCGTGAATTTTCTGGGGGCTTACTTTTAGAGGACCTGGAGATAGTTTTGTGTGCATACGTGAAAGGGGCGTACAGGGGGGTATGCGATGGAGAGAGAGATGCTCTTCGTTTCTCTTTATTATGACTAACTTTGTATATAGTATAAAAATATACAAATTCATAGTGCGGAATAAATATCATTGTGGGCACCATGCAATGCAAATTAGCGTTCATACTCCTCCATATAACTTTGTAATGTTGTATATATATGTAGAAACTCTAAAATAATTTTTTGGCCACACTTTATTCAAAAGGAATGTTGTATCCAAATATTGATTAAAGACTGCTCTACACATTGATTAAAGATATAAATTGTATCCAAATATTAGGATGGGATCATGATATTTGCAATTCGCGTAAGGAGCGGTCATTGATCCATCAGACATCTAGATTCTATCGAATTTGAGCATGTCTATGTTATTATTTGACACAATTGATCCACATAGTTAGTAATTTGAACTCCAGAACATGCATCGCTTTTGCAATCGAATATAAACGTGAGTATAGTTCATGTTGTGTGTGTAAAGCACATTATACATACAAAAGTTACACAATGGACATTATAACTAGGTACTACCTATGAACTAGCATACATTTGAATTCAACTTAAGGTGGTTTAAAAAAATCGAATTCAACATGAAGTCCATTCAATTATTTGAATTTGATATCATGGCATTTGTAAACCATACCTAAATTATGGGGGCACCAATCTTTGCTCTGATTTTGTACATAATAGCATATGTAGTTGTGTACAAAATAGATTCAAATTTAGCTCCTCCATTCCAAAATAATCATAGTTATAGGATTTTCAAGTGTCAAAATTTCAAAAAGAAGCGAATAATTTAATGAGGTTTTCAAACATACAAGGTCTAATATAACGTTGTATATTTAGGTCAATCCTCATAGTTCAAGAGTACTCTAAACGTGAATGCTTGTGTTTCAAAATTTCGAACGAAGCGCCAAAAGAGCCTCTACTCGCCCGAAACCGCGTGAGACCAATGTTTGGTAGTACAAGGAAATTACTTTTCTAATAACTCCGACCCGTGAAACCTACCGGCCCGATGTCCAAAGGTCTAAACCGGGGTAGGTTTGTAGCTTCATCTAGACGCCACGCAACCGCATCCGAAAAACATTCATACACAATGGCCACCTAAGCACACACGCGCGCGGCCGAAATCTCTCCCGCCCACTATTTGGGACACCTGGGATTACCATCCTACCCCTGACCCGCAGTAGGTCCGAAATTTGAGAGGGGGGCAAAGTTTGTACTTTCCCCAAATTTCAAACAAGCGCGTCCCATTTCTGTTCCAAAAAGCCAAAAACAAGCGCGTCCCAGACCGAAACATGGTTCCCCCCCACCCGTCTGATTCCCCATTCGTACTCCGTGGGCGCCAAAACTACCTCTCCACCAGTTGTGAAACCCCGGCGTCCTCCGTCCGCCACCCCATCCCACCCATCAACTGCTGCCCTCCTCCATCACACCGGAGCCGATACCCCGATGTCGTCGTCCACCGCAACCTCAACCGCAACGCCCTCCATGGCTAGTAGTTGAAGCCGAGGCCGAGCCGTCCGTACCCGAGCCAGTTCAACCATGCCGTCCTGCGCCTCACCGCTGCCGCTCCAACTTCGCCACCCTCCACCACACCGGAGGTGTTCCTGCTACGCCGTCCTTCGCCGCCTCGGATCTGCTTCCCCTCCGCCGACATACGGCCACGGCAACACAGTCAACAATTTGGCCATGGGTTCGTCCAAGCCTGCACCCTCCAGAACATCGGTTTCCCTGGTAAGAAGAAAAAAATCGGTGCGACTTGTGGAGGTGACCACACCGACAACCGAAAAAGGTACTCCTCTTCCATTATTCGTGCAAATCTTACGTCTCTGCTTGCACGGTATTCATCCCACAGAAGACACTAGTTGACCGCTTCTTCTTGATACTAGATGTTCCTAGTAACTTGCGATGCACAAGGTTTCTCCTCATATAATATTTCACCTTAGCTAGAGGCCCGTCGCCCCCCTGAATTTCAATTTCTGGCCACTTGATTCCCAATTAACGGAAGCATTCCCCGGCGTAACAGGCGCTAGTATGCCTATTACACCGGGGAAGCAGCGCCTTGGAGTTTATCTTAGGGGCGTGTGCAGCCTAGAGCTGCTGGCGCCCGATCTGGAGGTCGGCCGGGATTAAAGGGATGGCCTAGGGGCGCTGCCAAGCACGGCGGTGGTGAGAGGTCGATGGGAGGGCGGGGCGGCGGAGGAAGGGGTCTGGGCCGGTGGTCGCTGGCAGTTCGAGAAAGACCGTCAACAGTTACTGGCGGGAGGTAGACGAAGGCCATCTGCCCGTTCCTTATAGATCGGATGGTTCATTAAAAAAATTGGCTGACCTATTTATTTTTAGTCAACTATTATCTTAGATATGACCACATGTGGTGGTGTGCTGGAGGAGTACCTGCATTTCCTGTGCTCATATATTACAAAATCATACAGAGTAGAATCTAATTTTGTTTGTCATGCAATGTTGTAGAGCTATCATATGTCTCCTGTCATTTATTTTTTAGCCACCTACTAAAGCTACTTTTACAGTGCACTAGTTCTGCACACACTTCACCCTTACTCTCACTGTTGTGTTTTTATGCAAGGGTATTTCAGACTCTGCTACCATGAGAGAAGCCAAAAAGAAAAGAGAGAAGTCGCTCCAATTTGGTGTGCGGCTAGGCAAGACACGTTTCAACGCTTTAAAGGGTGTAGCGTCAGCAGATGGAGACGGGGAACGTAGCTCTGGAGTTGATGACCTCGCTCGCAATGAACCACCATCCCAGGTGCTTGCTTTAACTTCACGGTGTCATATGTGGTTGCATGTTCCATATGGTGTCTAGCTTGTATTCGAAAGGCCGAAGTCGGTAAGATAAGGAAAGATATTTTTTTACATGAACCATGATCCCGTGAGCACCAGAAGACAAATAGCTAGTCAGGGCACTGGCCGAGCCAGTGACAAGCCCAGCAAAGATAGGCATCACCTGGAAGCCAACTAAAAAGCTGCGATGGTGGCGAAGCAGCCCGCCTCCCACCAGGCTCTCAGGTCCTAGATGATCATGCTCACCACTCCAGCCGGATGTCTAGCTTGTATTGCTTCCAATATGGTTAAATTGCATCTTCTTAGCTTGCACATTATACCTTTGAATATGACATGCCTTTCTGTTTTTGGTACATACTAGTACATCTGTGTATTAACCATGTTCTTACATCAAACTAATGTTCTTGTGTATCCCTCATCAATCACTTATGACGAGGGAGGCACGCAAGGGGACTACTCCTCATTTAAAGAATGCAGCGTCAGCCTCCCGACATGATTCTCAAGAAACAGAAATGCTAGATGAAGATGGTGAACGTAGCTCTGTAGTTGATTACAGCATTTCCCCTACACAAGCATCATAGGTGCTTGCTCTAACTTGGCAGTGTGATATGTGGTTGCATGTTACATATGGTGTCTAGATTGTAATTCTTCCAATCTGGTTACACTACATGTGCTAGTTTGCTTAGCTTATACATTATACATAGTACATCTATCTATTAAGCATGTCCTTACATAAAACTATTGTTTTTTTGTATCCCGCATCAATCAACATGACGAGACACCTTTTGTATATGCAGTGCGATATTAGTTGCATCTTTCATATGATTTATAGCATGCGCTGCTTCTAATTTGTTCAAATTCCATTTATGATGGGACACTTTTAACTTGGTAGAGTCATATTGGTTGCATCTTTCATGTGGTGTCTAGCTTGCATTGCTTCTTATTTGCTGGAATGGTTTCTGCTTAGTTTACACAAACAGTTGTGAACATGCCATGCCGTCCTGTTTTTCGTACATATTCCATCCTGGTATCATGTGTTTGCCTATCATCAAAGTAGTGATTGTTAGTATCATGCATGAATGAGTTCTGAAGAGAGAATTTTATTTCTTTTTCTTGTCGGTTTTACTTTACAATTCAAAATCAATAAAGCGGGAGGAAGTTAGCAAGGTAGCGGATAAAGGTGCTCCTTATGAACGGAGGGCCTCTACAGTTTCTACTCCTCCACACCCCAAGATGATTTCCAAGACAACACAAGCATAGACACTCAACAAAGCTATGTTTATGATGAGCACGTCTCCCCTAGTGCAGCATCACCGGTGCTCCCTCTAACTTGGCACTGTTATATGTGGTTGCATGTTATGTGTGCTGTCTAGCTTGTATTGCTTCGAATTTTGTTGAATTCCATCTGCTTACTTTACACATTATACTTGAATAAGACACGTTTTCCTGTTTCTAGAACATACAATATCTGTCTATCACACCATGTTCTTACATCAAATTACTACTGTTGTGTAACTTGCAACAATCACTTATCATAAGACACGTTTGACTTCGGAGTGTGATATAGGTTACATCTCACATTCTTTTCTAGCTTGTATTACTAATTTGTTGAAATTGCACTTATGACGAGACAGTTTTAACTTGGTAGAGTGATATTCGTTGCATCTTTCATATGGTGTCTAGCTTTCATTGCTTCTAATTTGTTGAAATGCCTTCTCCTTAGTTTACACATCATAAGCTGTGAATATGTAATGCTGTGAATATGCAATGGCACTAATGACGAGAGACCTCTAACATGGTAGTGTGATGTTGTTTGCATCTTGCATATGATTTATTTCTTGTACTGCTTCAGATTTGTTTAAACGCCATTTATGATGAGACACTGTTAACTTGGCAGAGCGATATTTGTAGCATCTTTCATATGGTGTCTACCTTCCATTGCATTGCTTCTAATTTGGTGAAATGTCTTCTTCTTAGTTTACACATCATAGTTCTGGTTATCTCTTCTGTCCTGTTTTTCATACATATTACATCCTCCTATCATGTGGTTGTATAACATCAAAGTTCAGTTCGTCTGCATCACAAATCAATTTGTTATGAAGAACTAAATTGTTATTCGTTTTTCTTGTCGGCTTGACTTAACAGGGCACAGAGAAAGAGGAAGAAACACAGAATGGCAGGGAATGAGAAGCGAATGAATCTTGTAGATTCTGCTGGTACTGATGGTGCAATAGAAGGTTAAAGTCCAGCAGAAAATTCTACAAACACGACATCCCATGCTACACGAGTTGCAAAAAAAGACAAACAGAAACAAATAGCTGCCACCAAACAAGTAGAGACAGCCCTAGTTCTTGCAACACCTACCACAGTACTACCAGTTGCATGACGTACTCATGCATCAATTGAGCTAGCAGCACATTCCCAAGCTCCCTTGCCACCTGACACTACTTCCCAAGCACTCTTGACACAAGACGAGTTGGCAATATCAGTTGAACCTTGTGAGCTTCAACATCAATAAGGTAGTTGATGGAGTCAAGTTACAGTTGCATGCTTCTTTATATGTAGTCTCATAGTTTGATGTACACTAACACTTCCTATGTTTGTTGTTGGACTAGCACCTAGGGGCAAGAGAAAACAAACATTAGGGATAATGCTCGATAGGTTAACTATATCTAGAGGAGGAAGAATGGAGATCCGTTTTGAGGCAGGTTTAAAAAGGCCACGTGATGCTACAGAGTCAGCCAAGTTAGTATCAGAGGCAGCGGTTGCTGTTAGGTGTCATGTACGTATCCTCCCAACATGGATTCAGTACAGGAATGACAAAGACGAAACCCAGTTCAACATCTTCCTCGACCATTTATCTGTAAGTATGGTTATGTATGGAAACTAGTAATATCGTCTTGCTCTGTCCAATACTTTCTAGGTTGCTGATAATGAGACTCCCATAATTTTCAACAGATGAGGTTCAAGTTGGATAGCCAAGATGATGCAACCAGACAAGCTTGCACCCATGTTTTCAAGTCTGCTCTGCGACAGTATCGGTATAACTTGAGGAAAACTCACTTTGAAGGCAAGGCTAACAGTGAACTTGCCCAAACATCTCCAGTGGAAAATATATCTGATGAAGACTGGAGAGGCCTCGTTAAACACCGGTCCGATCCGAAGTATCAGGTACATTATATATATATATATATGTCATCAGATCACATGTTGAAGTCCTATTTACGCATGTGCCACACAAATCTATCTTCTTGTAGGTGAACTGTTCAAAGAACAAGGCCAACCGTACGAAAGTGAAATTCCAACAGACGACAGGATCTCGTAGCTATATTGCACACTGTGAGGCTCTTGTAATTAGCTGCTGTTTCACTCTTTTCGATGTACCATATTATTAGATCTATATTTACTTGTTCCAAATGCAGAGGAAAGCCCGCAAGGACCAAAAGTACCTGAACCAAATGCTGTGGAAATCTTCAAGGACTGTCACACCAGCAAGAAGAAGGGCATGACTACACCAGTTAAAGCCGCTGTTGTAAGTCCTTAATCCTCATGCCTTTTAACTACTACTTACTCTGACTTGTGCCTTAAACTGCATGGTTTGCATCCAATGTCTATTACTCTTTTCAATTTTATACACAATTGTCTTAGCGTATCATTGCACCTTACAAGGTTTAAAAGAGAGGAGTGATGTTCCTTTGATCTTGACCCATAATCTAGTTCCGTGCTGGACTTGCCCACACAATGTTACAATTGCCTGTTTGTCTGTTCTCAGTTGTTTTGTGATATGAATGACGTCATACTATGCTTACCGTATTATAAACTTCGTCTCTTTATCCTTAGCCCTCAATACAATGTGAAGAAATAGACAATACATTAGCAATGGTACATGGTCATATGTTTGGAACCTGGTTTTATTATGTACTTTGCAATAAAATACAACTAATATTTTACATGGGTTCACCAGAATAAGTTCTGTATATAGACCAAAGCTATTTTGTTTGGTTTTGCTGCCTCCTTAATATCTTCTGTTCTGGTACTACTAATGTAAAACCTCAACTTTTCAGCGAGCTATGGAAAAAATGGTGGAACCGCCATCTTCTGAAGGTGGCGAGGCAACTATAACCGCAATGTCAGCTCTTGCTGCAGTGGGTCACTACCTGTCCACTAACAGTGCCAAAAGCACGTTCCTGCGTAATACTGGGTTGGTTGTTAAGGCAATATCGTCCAAACTGCCTCATGATCAAGATATGCAAGCTCAAAGCAATGTTGTATCTGCGCTACAGACACAAGTCCATTCCCTAACAGAGACCCTTTGTGAAACAAGGAGAAACATAGCTCAATGTCGTCAAGATATGCATGGTTTTGAAACCATACTATCAGACATTTGCTATGTTGTTCAAGAGCCTAGGGTAAATGAAGGCGAGGGTTATGGTGCTCCATTGGACAATACATCATGAAAACGTAACAGTCAGGTCAAATGAACTGAGCTTCTGAACTTCTGGTGGTGCATTTATCTGCTAGACTGTTAAGTTTTATGCCAACCTTCCTTTGGTTATATAGTTATAATTTTTTTGGTGCGATACAAAATTTATTCTTAACGTGCAGCCACCGCCTGAAGAAAACATCAAGCCATTTTTTATAGTGTAGGGTGTTCCCTATATTTGCACTGGTGGCCATCTTTGATGCCGAGTGGATGTAATCTGTGCAATCACCTTAATAGCCTAGCGTTAGTTTCGGCCTTATTTATTTCCTAGTCTTCTTTTTCCCCGGTTTGCTAGTGGCCGCAACTACCATGGGCCATATACAGGTCGTAGGATCCATGGGTCTCCTACGGGCCATCAATAAATGGGCCTGTAATCGGTGGGCCTCGGGCCGTCGGATAAATGGGTCTACATGGGCCATAATCGGGCGTAATTGGTATCGGCCCAGCACGGTAACAGGCCATTAACAGGCCGTAGGAAAACAAAGCCTAATTCTGTCAGAGGCATAATGGGTCGTTAATGGGTCAGAATATAGGATGGGCTGGAAACGGCGCAACGGGTTAACAGGCCAGAAACGGGCCGACTCTTGCCATGGGCCGAATTTGGCCCATTAGGGTAACAGGCCAGTAACGGGCCGACTCTTGCCATGGGACGAATTTGGCCCATTAGTGGAATAGGCCAGTAACGGGCCGACTCTTGCCATGGGCCAAATTTGGCCCATTAGGGGAACAGGCCAGTAACGGGCCGGAAGTAATCGAGGGCCGAAAAGGAGCCCAAGAACGTATGGGCCGTCAATAGGCCGAAAGCTAACATGGGCTGGAAACGGCCCATGTAAATCATGGTCCGTTAACGGGTATAAAGAAAATTACTGTTCATTATGGGCTAGAGTCACCGTGGGCCTTTACCTGGGCCGGCCTATTATGGCACACTAAAATCTTGTGGGCCTTTACCTGGGCCGACCCATTATGGCCCGCGAAATCTTGTGGGCCTTTAGCTAGGCCAGCCCATTATGGTCTGCAAAATCTTGTGGGCCTTTAGCTGGGCCGGCCCATTATGGTCCGCAAAATCTTGTGGGCCTTTAGTTGGGCCGGCCCATTTAAACTTTTTGGGCCATGCCACGTGTCGACGTATCATAGGCGCCTTCTGTCAAGTGAGTGGATGACATCTATCCCGACGATGAGCCGACACGTGTTTCCTCTAGCCAATGATGATTTTACACGTGGAAAATCCCCATTGGTCGGGGCTGTTAACGGGTTATCGGATCCAAAACCCGCCCCGATAGCTTAACGGCGTTCCGTTACGGTGGATGCCACGATATATGTTTCTTATTTTTCCAGTAGCTAGGCAAGATGACTGATCGTGCGTGGATGTACACCAGTCACACTAGTCAGAAAAACAAGACAATTGAATGGTTAACAAAAACCAAGGGGTTTCTGAGGGCCGCATTTGCAAATGGCCAGAGGACAACATGGTGCCCCTGCGCCGGGTGCAACAATTGGCACAAGAGGACAGATGATGAAATGGGAAAACACCTGCAGAAGTGGGGTTTTGCGCCAGATTATACGATGTGGACATTTCATGCGAGTCTTCCCAACGTGCCAGAGCTGAGGTGCTTCGTCGTCGCACCGACGAGCGTGGTATCGGGATGCAAGACATGGTGCAATACTTTGATGATGCTCGGGACTCGGACGATGAGATGGAGGAATCTGCAAAGGCCTTCAATGAAATGTTGGAGTCTTCAAAACATCCTCTCCACGAGCACACTGAGTTTTGTCAGCTGGATGCCATCTCACAAATAATGGCTCTAAAGGCTCAATTCAACTTGGGCAGAGAATGCTATGACGCAATTATGACAATATTTGGATGTTTTCTACCCAAAGGACATGTACTACTTGCAAACCTGTACCAGTCAGACAAAATTCTCCATGCTCTTAAGATGCCCTATGAGAAGATACATGCCTGTGAGAAAGGATGTGCCTTATTTAGGCTTCAGTATGCGGACTTGAACTATTGTCCCATTTGCAAGTCATCCAGGTATGTGGTGGTAGACAATGGTATGGGTGAGAAGAGGCAGACCAAAATCCCCGTTAATGTTCTTCGGTATACGCCAATCGTACCAAGACTTCAACGTCTTTTCATGGTCGAAGAGATGGAAAGACAGATAACATGGCACAAAATGGGAAAAAGAACCAAACTAGATGCAGATGGGAAGCTGATGATGGTGCACACATCGGACCATGAAGCATGGAAGAGCTTCGATGCATTGCATGATGACAAAGTGGCAGATCCGAGGCATCCTCGAGTCGGCATTAGCACGGATGGGTTCAGTGTGTTTGGTTTGACGGCAGCCCAATACAGTTGTTGGCCCGTATTTGTCTTTCCACTCAATCTCTCCCCCGAACAGATTATACAAAGAAAGAACATTTTCCTGACGTTGATAATTCCAGGGCCCAACTATCTGGGGAAGAATATGAATGTGTACATGCAGCCGTTGAAGGACGATTTGCAAGAAGCCTGGGATAATGGGTTCAAGACATACGAGGCCTTTAGCAAACATAACTTCATAATGCGTGTCTGGTACATGTACTCGACACATGACTTGCCGACATATGCACTATTCATTGGTTGGTGTGTGAATGGAAGGTTCCCATGCCCCACATGCAAGGGAGCTCTTGAGTTTCGTTGGCTTTAGGCCGGCCGCAAGTTTTCTTGCTTCAACATGCATAGACAGTTCCTGGATCCTCGCCATAAGTTCAGGAAAGACAAGAAGAACTTCAAGGGCTATAATTTGAAACACATGTGGACTAACAATACATGCTTGTGGTATCTGCCTTACTTCAAAGACCTCCTTTGCCCACACAACATCGATGTGATGCACACTGAGAAGAATATCGCCGAGGCACTTTTTGGTACATTGTTCAGCGTAGATGGAAAGTCAAAGGATAATACTAAGGTTAGAGTCGATCTGGAGGCGCTATGTGATAGGCCGTTACAAAACATGAAAGAACCGAAAGGAAAGCCAAAAATATAAGGTGAGTCAAGTGGACGGCTATCCTGGTTTCATCTCTTGGTTCAAACAAATGGTAATTTCCATTAGATAATTCCATTTATTTGTCTAATTTTTGGCTAATGCAAAAAATCCCTTTCGTATTAAATTTGTAGGCTAATTCAGAGCTTACGGCGCCGAATTCAGATAAGTCGCTAATGGTTTTGACTATAAGGTCTGTTCATTTGTCAAATACAACATCAACGGGTATCGCTTTCTTACCTATGGCAAAGAGCTATCTATGGCCGACCGAAAGTCTACAAATTTTTGTGTCTTTGCTATTGACGAAGGAGATATCAAGTATTATGGAAGAGTTGAAGCAATTTATGAACATCAATTCTATGGTGCAAACCCACTAAACGGCGTAGTCTTCAAATGTTATTGGTTCCAGCCGTAGGACACAAGAAGGACTCATGAACATATAGGGCTAGTGGAAATCAATCAAAGCACCCATTTGGATGTTCTCGATGTCTATATTATGGCTCAACAGGCAACCCAAGTTTTCTATCTACCGTGGGTCTGCCAAAGTGATCCTAATCTCAAAGGTTGGGATGTCGTTTATGAAGTGCCGCCATGTGTTGGACCACCTCCCCCCCCCCAGTGAAGATGATTATGCACCTCACATTAACCTAGATACATATGAAGGAGAATTCTTCCAAGAAACGCGTCTTTCCAAAAAACATTTCAATAACCGCTCTACTTCACCCCAGTACATTGAAGTAGACAGCGACAGTGAACCCGACTTTACCCCTCAGCCGGAAAAAAAGAGCCTGAACTAGAAGAGGTTACTGCTGCGGATAACATGTCAATGCTTGACAGATTACGTAGAGGTGGTCTTCCACATGATGATGATGCATTTATTATTAATGATGATGATGAGCATGTCATTACCGATAGTGATGATGATGCATTTATTGATCCTGAAGCATTTATTGAACCAGATTATGACTAGGTATTCAATTTTTTATGTTGTACTTGATTTATATAGTTACTTGTATGATTGTATGATTTATATAGTTACTTGTATATTTTCTTACTTTGTATGATTGTTTCTTATACGTAGTGCCATGGTCTTGATGTCCGTCCTCATCGGCCCTCACCCGCTTTATGATTCAGATGTGGTAAATTCTCTTTCATAACTATTTGTTGCATTTCTCATTTATGACAATTATGGCCATCAAGTTCACATAGAGATATTTAATCTAGGAGGCATGTGAACCGGAATTTGAAAGTGACCCTCTTGTCGAGAAGTTAAATTTAGTTGAAAAATAAAATGAGTATTTGAAAGAAAAAATTAAAAGAATTGAAGAAGAGAAGATGACATTGGAGTTGTATGTTGCCGATGTCATCGATGATCACAAGATGAAGATGAATGCAATGCGCTTGAAGATGGATGCAATACGCCTGAGGCTTAAGAATATTAGAAAATATGCCATTGATAATGAGGCTTGGTATCATTATGCCGTTGGATCAATTGTTACCTTTGTTGTGATCTTCATCACATTTGTTGTGATGAGGGTAAGTTTTCTCTAGTGTTTTGCTTAACAAATGCATACTTAGCTTACTTTCCTCCTAAATGGCATAACTACCTGAGTTAGACAAAAAAATAAGCTATACTTAGCTTTCTTTCCTCAAAAATGTCATGATAATCTTTGTTACCTCCAAAATGATATAGACTTACCCTACTTCCCTCAAAAATGACATAATAACCTTAGTAAGCTCCAAAATGACCTATTTACCTAGCTTAGCTCTAAAATGACCTACACTTAGCATTTTTACCTAGCTTAGCAATAAAATGGCATTTTTACCTACCTTAGTTAGAAGAAGAAGGAAAAATAGAGGAGAGGAGAAAAAGAAAGAGAAGAAATAATCTTCTTCTTCTTCCTTTTCTTCCTTTCCCTCTTCTTCTTCTTCTTCTTCTTCTTCTTCTTCTTCTTCTGCTTCTTCTTCTTCTTCTAACTTGCTTCTTTCCCAATTTGCAGATTTGCTTTAGATGAGGAAGCTTGCGTTGATGGAGTCTACTCTTCTCTTTATGCTTCCTTCTTGTTTTGATTTTGTATGATGAACAATGTCAAACTTGGTACCTATATATGTATGTATGGATGAAACCATTGTATGCTTGTTGTTGGATAGGTTGGCTATGTATATGTGTTGGATGAAACCATTTGCTATGTATATGTGTTGGATGATCATATCCATATGGTAGGGATATGATTTGGTATGTATATGTGTTGGTATGCTTGTCAAAAGTATTTTCATATGTGTATATATATATATGTGAAATTCTATCAAATTGAATGATTTCAAGAAAAAACAGAAAAAACAGGGGCTATATAGACACTTTGTCGTCTGCTGGCGGACGGCAACGAGCTTTTCCATTAGCTAGCGGATGGCAAACATGCCACCTATCAGCTACCTGTGCAACCTGGGGCAGTAGGCTGCCTTTTTTTGCTTTGTTGTCGGCCAGCGGACATCAAAGAACGTTTAATATTTGTCGTTAGCCAGCTGACGACAAAGCTACCAAATAGGCCAGCCCACCAGGTGCCGCCACATGGCACGCTTGGCCGTCCGCTGGCCGACGACAATGATTCAATGCTATTTGCCGTCCGCTAGCTGATGGCAAGGATACAAAGGTTATTGCCGTCCGCTAGCCGACGACAGTGCACGCCGTTAACCCCTTAACGGACCTAAGCTGACACGTGCGCCGTCCAGGCTCTTTGCCGTCGGCTGGCGGATGGCAAAGACCTTTGTATCTTTTTCGTCCGCCAGCATACGGCAAAGAAGCCTTTGCTGTATCCTGTTCAGCCGGACGTGTTGCCGTCAGCTGGCTGATGACAAAGGTCTTTGCCGTCCGCCATGTGTGCCTTTGCCGTCCGCCATGGCTGATGGCAAAGTTCCTGATTCCTGTAGTGTATGATTAACCCCCTTGCAAGCATCCACAACTACGAAAGAATAATTAAGATAACAATCTAACCATAGCTTTAAACATATGGATCCAAATCAGCCCCTTACGGAATATCGCATAAACTGGGGTTTAAGCTTCTGTCACTCTAGCAACCCATCATCTAATAACTACTCCATAATGCATTCCCTTCGGCCCAAAGATAGTGAATTGTCATGTATTTGACGTTCACATAACACCACTAAGGGAATCACAACATACATATCATCAAAATATCGAACGAATATCAAGTTCATATGATTACTTGCAACATGATTTCTCCCGTAGCCTCAAGAACAAGGGAACCTACTCACAAATGATATTCATGCTCAAGATCAGAGGGATATTAAATAGCATAATGGATCTGAACATATAATCTTCCACCAAATAAACCATCTAGCATCAACTACAAGATGTAATCAACACTACTAGTCACCCACAGGTACCAATCTGAGGTTCCGGTACAATGATTGAACACAAGAGATGAACTAGGGTTTTGAGATGAGATGGTGTTGTTGAAGATGTTGATGAAGATTGGCCTCCCAAAGATGAGAGGGTTGTTGGTGATGACGATGGCTTCGATCCCCCCCCCCCGGAGGGAATTTTCCCCGGCGGAATCGCTCCGCTGGAGGGGAAAAGTGCTACTGCCCAAGTTCTACCTCGAGACGGTGGTTCTCCATCCCAAAAGTCCTCTCTTTTTTTCTAGGTCAAAACACCTTATATACCAAAAGATGGGCACCGGAGGTGGGCCGAGGAGCCCACCACCCACCAGGGTGCACCCAGAGGGGGTGGCGCACCCTGGTGCCTTGTGGGAACTTGGGTGGCCCCCTCTGGTAGTTCTTTTCTCCAGTATTTTTATTTATTCATATCATTTGGAGATGTGCAGAATAGGTATCTCTGACATATCTTTTTCAGGTCCAGAATTCCAGCTGCCGGTATCCTCCCTCTTTGTGTAAACCTTGGATATTATGAGAGAAAAGGCATTAGAATTACTCCACAAAGTATTATATTGCATAAAAACACTACATATAATAGTAGGAAAACATGATGCAAAATGGATGTATCAACTCCCCCAAGCTTAGACCTGGCTTGTCCTCAAGCGAAAGCCGATATCAAAAATCATGTCCACATGTTTAGAGAGAGAGAGGTGTCGATAAAAACAAAATACAGACATAGCTTCTCACGAACAAGTAACAATTCATCATAATATGATTGCTAAGAATCACAATATATATATGAGCAAAAAGTTTCAACCGGGCACATAGAAAGATAGGGGCTTATAGTTTCGCCTCCCAACTTATTCACCTCAAAGGTGATGTCAACAATAATAATTCATGCCCACTCATATCCAACTAGATATATATGCCTAGATCTTTCCCCACCACATGATGCTTGCCAAAGAGAAAATAAAAAGGAATAGAGGAAAATACTTTGACTCTTGCATAAAAGTAAAAGATAGGCCCTTCGCAGAGGGAAGCAGAGGTTGTCATGCGCTTTTCGGTTTTGTATGCACAATCTCTTCATGCAAAAGAACCTCACGTTATATTGCCCCTTATGATAGCAACCTTTATTATGCAATCTGTCGCTTTTATTACTTTGCCATCACAAGTTCATACAACACTTATTTTCTTTACACTAAAAGATCAAACACATTTAGAAGCAATTTTCATTGTGCTTTCTCACTGATGACAACATACTTGCAGGATCTTACTCAATCCATAGGTAGGTATGGTGGACTCTCAAAATATGAATTTGTGTTTAAGGGTTTTTGGATGCACAAGTAATATCTCTACTTAGTGCGGATTTTTTGCTAGCAAAGATATTGAGCAAGCAGCCCATGTTGAAGGACCTATGGCAATATAACTTCTGTCTTCCTTGTCCAACGTCAAAAATTTGGCATAAGATATTTAATGGGGGCTCACAATCATAAACGATGTCCAAGATAGTATGTTTGCATGTGACTCTTCTCTTCCCTTATTAATTCTTTCATGAAATACATTATTTACCAAGGCTATGTTTGTCAACTTTCAATAAATTTTATCATTTTACTTTCCTTATGTGATTTTATTACTTACCATAAGATTAGCATATTATCTTTTTCATTATTTCCTTTATTGTGATTGAAACAGAAAAGTAAAGAAGCAAAAACTCAAACTAAACTTTATTATGTAACTCTCAAATCGATTACATAGGTAGATAGATCACGAAACTAGCACTTGAAAATAGATCATACTAAACTTTTATTCAACTAAATCACGAAATAACTAAGGATTAAACTAAAAGTTGGTGAAGGTAACAAAAGTGATGGTGATACAATACCGGGGCATCTCCCCAAGCTTGGCACAAGCCAAGGGGAGTGCCCATACCCGTGTACTCAAGTTTCCATCATTGTTGATGAAGATGGAGGTGGTGGAGATGAGGTAGTAAGCTTGTCCTCCGGCTTCCATGGTAGGGGCTCACCATCATAAGAGTATTCCCGAGTCTCCTGAGTCCTAAAATCTATAGCTAAACTCTTACCTTTAAATCTTGCTTCATACTCAAAAACCTGATTTTGAAGATCATAGGTTTGGCTTTGCATAAAATTGATTTCGTCATTGAGTGTGAAGACAATGTCCTCCATAGACTGGCCATCCACTTTGTGATCACGGGTGAATTCCATGATCATGGAGTGATTGGCATTGATTCCACGCTCCACCATCGCTTGGCACTTGAAGATCTCATGCTCCACCGCCTCGAGCCTGGCCTCCACGCTTCCCATCCTCTTGGGGCCTTGAATGTCCCGGATGTGGAGCACCCCCTCACGCATCTCAATGGCTTGAGGGTGCTTCAACACCTCCGATAGGTACGGGTTGATGACCTTCTCAAAGAACTTGTCCTTGGAGGAGCTTGGGGCAGCCATGGCGATCTAGATCTGTTAGAAAAACAACACGAAACAAGAGTAGAGGACTTCTCCGTGATACGGTGGTAAAATCGTCCGGGGGCATATATAAAGATTTTTATCTTGGGAAAAAAAGTATACGGAAGGAAAACTGAGTCGGGAAGTGGCCCGAGGGGCCCACTACCCACCAGGCACACCTGGTGGGGCAGGTGCGCCTTGTTGCCTTGTGGGCACATGGGTTGCCTTCCCAGTTGTTTATTATTTCTTAATTTTTTCTAATATTCCAAAACTGGCAGAAAATATTTCCGTGGAATTTTTTGGAGTCCGTTTACTTACCGTATCACGTACCTCTTCCTTTTCAGGGTTCTGGAGACTTCTGGAAGGTTTCTTTTATGTGTTACTCCGGTGTCATGGTTTGGATAATGTTAGTTTCAACATTAATAGGCGTACATGAAATATAGTTCTTAATTCTTTGTCCATTGACCACCTTCAGATTGGTACCTTCGGCACTATTAATCTCGATAGCTCCAGAGCGATAAACTTCTTTGATGACATATGGTCCTTCCCATTTGGAAAGAAGTTTTCCTGCAAAAATTCTAAAATGAGAATTGTACCATAGAACATATTCAACAATTTTGAATTCCCTCTTTTGGATTCTTTTTTCATGCCATCTTTTAACTTTTTCTTTAAATAGTTTGGCATTTTCATAGGCTTGGGTTCTCCATTCATCTTGCGAGCTAATATCAAATAGCCTTTTTTCACCTGCAAGTTTGAAGTCATAATTGAGTTCTTTAATTTCCCAATATGCTTTATGTTCTAACTCAAGAGGCAAATGACAAGCTTTTCCATAAACCATTTTATATGGAGACATACCCATAGGATGTTTATAAGTTGTTCTATAGGCCCAAAGTGCATCATCAAGTTTCTTAGATCAATTCTTTTGGACCTATTGACAGTTTTTTGCAATATTAATTTTATTTCTCTGTTGCTAAGTTCAACTTGACCACTAGATTGAGGATGATATGTTGATGCAATTCTCTGGTTAACATCATATTTAGCAAGCAATTTACGGAAAGCACCATGAATAAAATGTGTACCACGATCGGTCATTAGATATCTAGGGACTCCAAACCTCGGGAAGATAATTTCTTTAAGAATTTTAATGAAGGTGTTATGATCAGCACTACTAGTTGGAATAGCTTCTACCCACTTAGTGACATAATCAACATCAACCAAAATATGAGTATACCCATTAGAGGAAGGAAAAGGTCCCATATAATCAAAGCCCCAAACATCAAACGGTTCAATAACTAGTGAATAATTCATAGGCATTTCCTGTCGCTTACCAATATTACCAATTCTTTGACATTCATCACAAGATAAGACAAACTTACAGGCATCTTTGAAAAGAGTAGGCCAATGAAAACCAGATTGTAATACCTTGTGTGCAGTTCTATCTCCCGCAGGATACCCTCCATAAGCTTTAGATTAACATTTCCGTAGGATTTGTTCCTATCCATGCTCAGGTATACAATGTCTAATTATACAATCTACACCTTCTTTATAAAGATGTGGGTCATCCCAAAAGTAATGTTTTAAGTCATAAAACATTTTTTTTCTTTTGTTGGTTGATATGTCTCCAACGTATCTATAATTTTTGATTGTTCCATGTTATTATATTAGCTGGATGTTTTATTTGCATTAATATGCTATTTTATATTATTATTGGGACTAACCTATTAACCTAGTGCCCAGTGCCAGTTGCTAATTTTTTCCCTTGTTTTTGTCTTTTACAGAAAATCAATACCAAACGGAGTCCAAACGGAACGAAACTTTTTGACGATCTTTCTTGGACAACAAGACACCAAGGAAGCTTTGGGAGGAGGCCAAAAGCCCTTGGGGCGCGCCCTAGGGGGACGCCCCTAGGCTTGTGGGCCCCTTATGGCTCTCCTAACCCTAACTCTAGCACTATAAATTCCCAAATATTCCCCTTACGTCAGAGGGCACACCAAAAATACCTTTCCACCGCCGCAAGCTTCTGTTCTCATGAGTTCCCTTCTTGGGGCCTTTTTCGGCACTCCGCCGGAGGGGCATTTGATCACGGAGGGCCTCTACACCAACCTTGCTACCCTTCTGATGATGTGTGGGTAGTTTACCACGGGCCTAAGGGTCCATAGCTAGTAGCTAGATGGCTTCTTCTCTCTCTTTGCTCTTCAATACAATGTTCTCCTTGATGTTCTTAGAGATCTTTTCGATGTAACCTTCTTTTGCGGTGCATTTTTTAGATCCGATGAATTGTAGATTTATGATCAGATTATCTATGAATATTATTTTAGTCTTTTCTGAACTCTTTTATGCATGATTAAGATAGCTTTGTATTTCTATCCAGTCTATCAATGTGGTTTGGCCTACTAGATTGCTTTTTCTTGCAATGGGAGAGGTGCTTTGTGATGGGTTCAATCTTGCGATGTCCCCACCCAGTGACAGTAGGGGTAGCGAGGCACGTATTGTATTGTTGCCATTAGGGATAAAACGATGGTTTTTTACCATATTGATTGGATCGATCCCTCTACATCATTCCATCTTTTTTAAGGCGTTACTCCATTCTTTATGAACTTAATACTCTAGATGCATGATGGATATCGGTCGATGTGTGGAGTAATAGTAGTAGATGCAAGCAGGAGTCGGTCTACGTCTCACACACGTGATGCCTATATTCATGATCATTGCCTTAGATATCGTCATAACTTTGCACTTTTCTATCAATTGCTCAATAGTAATTTGTTTACCAACTGTAAGCTTTCTTCAAGAGAGAAGCTTCTAGTGAAACATATGGCCCTCGGGTCCATTTTCCGTCATATATTTTTATATCTATAAAACCAAAAACCCAAAAATACATTGCTGCAATTTATTTATATTTACTTTGTTTTGCCTATTTACTTATATTCTATATCAATCTTTATTAGATCTCACTCTTGCAAGTGTCCGTGAAGGGATTGACAACCCCTTTTTCACGTTGAGTGCAAGTGTTTGTAAGTTTGTGCAGGTGCATATATTGGGGACTTTCTTGTGCCTCCTACTGGAATGATACCTTGGCTATTAACTGAGGGAAATACTTATCTCTACTTTGCTGCATCACCCTTTCCTCTTCAAGGGAAAAATCAACGCAAGATCCAGAAGTAGCAGGAAGAATTTCTAGCGACATTGCCGGGGAGGTTCTATATCAAGCCTACCAAGTTCCTATCATAAACTCTCATCTCTTGCATTTCATTATTTCCCATTTGCCTCTCATTTTCCTCTTGCCCACTTCTAAAAAGTTTTCAGAAAAACACAAAAATATTTCTTTTTTATTCGTCCTTTTCCGTTTGCCTTTATGTCTTGGTTTATTTGCTTGCCATAATTGTGTATTTATTCCAAATCAGAAAGAAAAAAGTTTTTGGATCCTCATCCACTTGCTAATCTTTCTAACAGATCCAATTATGGTGAACCAATTGCTAGTGAGTTGAGTGCACATGATTATCGGAAAATTGTGATGAAGTGCTAAAAGAAGAAATTTATGAAGTGATTCACAATAGCTCCTTGAATGAAAAGTATGATTGTAATGATGCTATTATAAATTCTATTAATGTAAATTGTGCTAATAATATTCAAAACCACAAGCTTGGGGATGCTAATTTTGATAAGTCCACTACTTATTGCAATGATCATGATTGGGGTGATTCTTCTTATGATCTTGAAAGTTTATTTAAGCCTCATCATGAATACGATATTGATAATAGTGTATGTAATAATATTGAAAGTGGGTTTGGAAGAGTGTCAACTCTAGGTAATAATGATCCCACTACTTTGGAGTTTGATCAATCTTATGATTTTTTTTGATAATAGTAGGCTTGGAGAGGTCATGACTTTATTTGATGACAATCCCACTATTTTGGAAGAGTGTCAACTTTGCATGCATGTCGATCATGAAGAGAAAATTTTATATGATAGCTATATTGTTGAATCTGATCCTACATGTAATTATTATGAGAGAGGAAAATATGGTAGTAGAAATTTTCATGTCACTAAATTACCTCTCTTTATGTGGAGATTGCTATTGTTTCTTTCTTCTTGCTTGCATATGCTAGTTTTTGCTTGTCTTGATAGTTTGTTTGATTATAAAGTTCCTATGCATAGGAAGTATGTTAGACTTAAACTTGTTTTTCACATGCTATATGATGCTCTCTTCATGTTTCAATTGCTTCATGTGAGTATCATTAAAAACATCAAAGCCTAGCTAAAAGGCTTTAATTTTCTGTTTTTATGAGAATACACAATATTACTTCTGTAGTAATTGTGTTTTAGTGTTTTAATTAGTGTTTGTGCCAAGTAAGACCTTTGGGATGATCCATGGTGATAGTTGATTTGATTTTGCTGAAAAACAGAAACTTTTACTCCTAGTAACAGAATTGATCTGAGCTGCTGGAATGTGATAAATTCTTGAATATTTTACACAAGATTGATATACAAATTGCCTATATCGTCCTAAGTTTTCAGAATTTTTGGAGTTACAAAACTATACGAAATTTCGAGATTACTACAGAGTTCTGTTTTTGACAGATTCTGTTTTCTTTGCGTTGTTTGCTTATTTTGATGAATCTATGGGTAGTATTAGGGGGCATGAACCATGGAGAAGTTGGAATACATTATATATAACACCAATATAAATTTATAATGAGCTCACAACAGTACCTAAAGTGGTGATTTTCTATATTATACTAACAGAGCTTGCGAGTTTTCTGTTGAGTTTTGTGTTGTGAAGTTTTCAAGTTTTGGGTAAAGATTTGATGGACTATGGAATAAGGAATGACAAGAGCCTAAGCTTGGGGATGCCCAAGGCACCGCAAAGTAATATTCAAGGACAAACAAGCATCTAATCTTGGGGATGCCCTGGATGGCATCCCCTCTTTCGTCTTCAATCCATCGGTAAATTTACTTGAGGCTATATTTTTATTCACCACATGATATGTGTTTTGCTTGGAGCGTCTTGTATTATATGAGTCTTTTCCTTTTAGTTTGCCACAATCATCCTTGCTGTACACACCTTTCGAGAGGAACGTGCATTAATCATGAATTAATTAGAATACTTTATGTGCTTCACTTATATCTTTTGAGCTAGGTAGTTGCTCTAGTGTTTCACTTATATATTTTTAGAGCACGACGGTGGTTTTATTTTGTAGAAATTGATGAACTATCATGCTCCACTTATATTATTTTGACAATCTTAAAACAGTATGGAAATTTTGTTAGGTTATGAATTTGGTCCTAATATGATAGGCATCCAAGAGGGATATAATAAAAACTTTCATAAAGAGCATTGAATATATGAGAAGTTTGATTCCTTGAATTTATTTTGAGATATATAGATGGTGATATTAGAGTCATGATGGAGAGTAATTGTGGATTAGTAGGAATACTTGTGTTAAAGTTTGTGATTCCCAAAGCATGCACGTATGGTCTATCTTTATGCGATGAAGTTAGAGCATGATTTATTATTGATGGTCATCCTTTGTGTGGAGGTCGGGAGTGCACGATGGTTAACTCCTACTAACCTCTCCCCTAGTAGCATGTGTATTAGTACTTTGTTTCGATGGCTAATAAACTTTTGCAATAAGTATGTGAGTTCTTTATGACTAATGTTGAGTCCATGGATTATGCGCACTCTCACCCTTCCACCATTTCTAGCCTCTATAGTACCGCGCAACTTTCGCCAGTTCTTTAAACCCACCATTTACCATTCCTCAAAATAGCCACCGTACCTACCTATCATGGCATTTCCATAGCCATTCCAGGATATATTGCCATGCAACTTCCACCATTTCGTTTATTATGACACGCACCATCATTGTCATATTGCTTTACATGAACATTTAGTTAGCATAGTATTTGTGGCTTGTCCACCGTTCATATTTTTTATACATGTCACAATAGATCATTGCACATCCCAGTACACCATCGGAGGCATTAATATAGACTCATACCTTTGTTCTAATATTGAGTTGTAAGTAAATAAAAGTGTGATGATCATCATTATTGGAGCATTGTCCCATGTGAGGAAAGGATGATGGAGGCTATGATTCTCCCACAAGCCGAGATGAGGCTCCGGACTTAAAATAAAAAAAGGCCAAAGAGCCCAATAAAAAACAAAAAGAGGCCAAAGAGCCTAAAAGAAAAAAAAGAAAAAAAGAGAGAAAAAAAGAGAAGGGACAATGTTACTATCCTTTTCCACACTTGTGCTTCAAAAATAGCACCATGTTCTTCATGATAGAGAGCCTCCTATTTTATCACTTTCATATACTACTGGGAATTT
The DNA here is from genome assembly GCF_003073215.2 of Triticum urartu. Taxonomy (NCBI): domain Eukaryota; kingdom Viridiplantae; phylum Streptophyta; class Magnoliopsida; order Poales; family Poaceae; genus Triticum; species Triticum urartu. The sequence continues at coordinate 375,117,605 of NC_053023.1, read as the reverse complement.
TTCATTATAGAACTTTGCTTGCGTATTTCAATGATGGGCTTCCCAAAATTTCCCTAGGTCTTCTTGAGCAAGCAAGTTGGATGCGTACCCACTTAGTTTTATTTTGAGCTTTCATACACTTATAGCTCTAGTGCATCCATTGCATGGCAATCCTTACTCACTTGCATCGATATGAATTGATTGGCATCTCCATAGCCCATTAATTTTGCCTAGTTGATGTGAGACTTTTTTTGTCTTCTCCTCACAACCTCCACCATACTCTATTCCACCTATAGTGATATATCGATGTCTCACACTCATGTACTGCGTGAGAGTTGAATTTTTTTTGAGAACACCAAAAGTATGAAACAATTGCTTGGCTAACACTGGGGTTGTGCGTGATAAATACTTTGTGTGATGAAGATAGAGCATGACAAGACTTTATGTTTTTGTAGGGATAACTTTCTTTAGCCATGATATTTTGAGAAGACATGATTGCTTTATTAGTATGCTTGAAGTATTATTATCTTTATGTCAATATTAAACATTTGTTTTGAATCTTATGGATCTGAACATTCATTCCACAGTAATAAGAATTACATTGATAAATATGTTAGGTAGCATTCCACATAAAAAAATTCTGTTTTTATCATTTATCTACTCGAGGAAAAGCAGGAATTAAGCTTGGGGATGCTTGATACGTCTCCAACGTATCTATAATTTTTTATCGTTCCATGCTATTATATTATATGTTTTGGATGTTTTATATGCATTTATATGCTATTTTATATTATTTTTGGCACGAACCTATTAACCTAGTGCCATTTGATGTTTTTCCTCGTTTTTCTCTTTTACAGAAAATCAATACCAAAAGGAATGAAACTTTTTGATGATTTTTCTTGGACAACAAAACACCTAGGAAGCTTCGGGAGGAGGCCAGAAGACCTACGAGGAGGCCACAAGCCCTAGGGGCATGCCCCAGTGGGGCGCCCCCTAGGCTTGTGGGTCCCTCGTGGCTCTCCTAACCCTAACTCCAGCACTATAAATTCCCAAATATTCCCCTTACGCCAGAGGGCACACCAAAAATACTTTTCCGGCACTGCAACCTTCTGTTCTCATGAGATCCCATCTTGGGGACTTTTTCGGCACTCCGCTGGAGGGGGATTCGATCACGGAGGGCCTCTACACCAACCTTGCTGCCCTTTCGATGGTGTGTGAGTAGTTTACCACGGACCTAAGGGTCCATAGCTAGATGGCTTGTTAGATCTCTTTGATCTTCAATACAATGTTCTCCTTGATGTTCTTGGAGATCTATTCGATGTAATCTTCTTTTGCGGTGCATTTGTTGAGATCCGATGAATTGTGGATTTATGATCAAATTATCTATGAATTTTATTTGAGTCTTTTTTGAACTATTCTATGCATGATTAAGGTAGATTTTTATTTCTCTCCGATCTATCGATTTGGTTTGGAATACTAGATTGGTTTTTCTTACAATGGGAGAGGTGCTTTGTGATGGGTTGAATCTTGTGGTGTCCTCACCAAGTGACAGTAGGGGTAGCGAGGCACGTATTGTATTGTTACCATTAAGGATAAAAGATATTTTTTACCATATTGATTGGATCTATCCCTCTACATCATGTCATCTTGCTTAAGGCGTTACTCTGTTGTTTATGAACTTAATACTCTAGAAGCATGCTGGATAGCGGTCGATGTGTGGAGTAATAGTAGTTGATGTAGGCAGGAGTCGGTCTACTTTTCATGGACGTGATGCCTATATTAATGATCATTGCCCTGGATATCGTTAAAACTTTGCACTATTCTATCAATTGTTCGACTATAGCGCCCAGATAATTAAGCTACAGGAACCCTCTACTAATGATGCCACGTCACCACAATTACTGTTGTTGATCTCACGATGATACAAATCCTGTTCGAATTCAAATTCAAAATCGAGTCAAACAATAAAAGTTTTCAAGTATTTAAACTAAAATGTTCAGGAAGTGACATATAATTCATAAGATATATTGGTGGAGAAACCAAGTCTTTATAATTTTTTAATGCCGTAAACTATTGAAAATAGTGGCTAAATCATTTAATTAAATGCTTTCTAACTTATAAAAATGCTAAACTAATTTCTTTAACTACTAAACTTATTGTGGAAGTCGCCTAATTTACTGTACTAATTTAGGTGTAAGTTTTACATTTTATAAAACTTAAACAGAAAAGTTTTAAAAAGAAAAAAAGGAATAGAAGGAAATGCTACTGTCCTTACGGCCCAGCCGTGCATAGTAGCCAGCCCAGCCCACTAGGGGGCCTTTCCCCTAGCTCCTACTGCTCACCGCACGCGATGGTCGCCGGGCGTGCGTCCGTGGCCATGGTTGGCCACGCGGAAGCCATCCGGCGTATCCCCGCCGTCTATAAGGTCGTCGTCGAACCCCCCGCTAACCCTAGATCGACCCCCTCCTCTCTCGCGCACCCGCGCTTCCCTCTTCTCAGATCCCCTTTCACCTAAGCGCGCCCATGGCCACGCAAACAGAGTAACCGCGGGCACCGCCTCCCCCATGTCCTCGAAGCCTGCCCAGGAGCTCCCTCGTCCTCGCCTACGTCGGCTACAATGCCCCGTTCAAGCCCATCGCCAACGCAACGCTCGTTCGAGGTCGTCTTCTACCTCCGGACCCGACGCCGTGCATTGTCGTTTCTGGCGCCGTCGACCCACCGCATGCCCTTTGACATCCCCTACCGCCCCGCTGTGAGCACCGCTTCCATTCCGCCTCTCCCTGTGCTCTCCTAGATAGCCGTAGCTCGCCCCCATCGCACGCATGCTCCCGCCGTCGCGGTCAAGCTCGCCCCCGTGGCCCCCGTGGCCGCAACCCTCGTCTGAGATCGCTATCGTTCTCAACGCGGTTGTAGGAGCCGGTAACAACCACCAGCGCCCCCTCCCATTCCTCCTAGCCCGGCTCTAACCTGACCGTGCTTCGGCCGCCGCCTTAGCTCCTCGCCGGCACCATTTTTGGCAGCCCCAACTCCGGCCAGCAGCACCACTCGACGCGGCTCAACGCCTGAGTCCGAACGCACCACCGCACGCGCCCTCTAGCGTCCCGTAGCATGATCCTAATGAGGTCCCGAATGCCGCCGCCGCCCGCGCTCTCCGCCGACGTTGTACTGCTCATCTCCGGCCACCGCAGCCCGCGAAACCACCACCAACTGACGCGTCGTCGTCTTGCCGTTCTAACGCGCCCGACCATGATCAAAATGATGCCTTGTGGGTGATTTTCGACAATGCCCGAGGATGCGCCGCCGCGAACGAGCTCGCCGGCGTGATTCCGACGAGTCGTCGGCTCTCGCTGAGTTGCCTGACGCGTGGGTCATCCTGTGTCGCTGATGGGTGGGCGCAGTTAACACATTGACCTGTTCAGCCGTTGATGTGGCCGACCCCATTTCACTGACATGTGGGTCCCGCCCGATTAAAGGATTTTAGTTAAATAGATAATCTGTTAATTAATTAATTAAGTTAAATGCTAATCACTCATTGATAGTTGGTCCCACCCACTAATTAATCTATTTAGTTAATCTAACACTGTTAAAGCCACAGTCACTGACCCACTGGACCCACAGTTTAGGTTCGATTCCAGTCGACCGCACTGTTGACTGCTGATGCCACACATACGTCATGCTGATGTCATCCCATACTATTCTGGATAATGTTGATTTAAATTAATTAAATAAATTCTAGAAAATGGTTAAAACTTTAGAAAGACATAGAGAATATACCGTAGCTCGGATGAAGATACTTTGTACATGAAAGTTGCTCAAAACGACGAGATGAATCTGAATATGCAGTCCGTTCATCTGCCACACGTCCCTAGCATAGCGAACACGCAACCATCCCCTCCGGTCCGTTTGTCCGAAAATGCCAAACACCGGGATATTTTCCCGGATGTTTCCCCCCTTTGCCAATATCGCCTAGTACTGCGTTAGGTCATCTCTAGCACCGCGTATTGCCATGTTACACTTTGTGATGCGTTGTTTGCTCTGTATTTACTATTTCTTCCCCCTCTTCTTCTCCGGTAGACCCCGAGACCGACATTGATGCCACTAGGTAGGACTACGTCACTAACGACCCTTCTTCCTGTGCAACAAAGCTTCCAGGCAAGCGCCCCTTGTTCATCCCGACATCGCCTACTCTTTCCCTCTACTGCTTGCATTAGAGTAGTGTAGCTGTTACTGCTTTTGGATGAGCCTATTCTGTTGCATAGATTGTCCTTGTTACTTTTGTTGTTACCTTTACCTACAATCCTAAATGCTTAGTATATGATGCTAGTTTATCATCAATGGCCTTACACTGTTGTCCGTCTGCCATGCTATACTACTGGGTCGTGATCACTTCGGGTGGTGATCACAGGTACATATACTATATACTTTTACATACTTATGTCATTGTTCAGAGAGGGGGCTGAAGGGGCAGGTGGTTCCATCCAGGTAGTGATGGGCCTGGGTTCCCGACAGCCCCCTGATGGTTACTTTGTGGTGGAGCGACATGGCAGGTTGCAACCACCTAGGAGACAGGTAGGCCTGGTCCCTGGTCGGCATCCGCAGATACTTCTAATAACATGCTTAACGAGATTTGGATATTTGATCTAAGTCTGTCCACTGGCCTATACGCACTAACCAACTACGTGGGAACAGTTATGGGCACTCGACGTCGTGGTATCAACCGAAGCCTTCTTGACGTCAGCGATGGAGTGGCGCGCGCAGGGTTAGACCGCATAATGCAACTTCCTTTGTAATGGAGGCTGCTAGGTCTGCTCACCAGCCACGTACGCAACATGCAGGTGTGCAATGGGCGATGGGCCCAGACCCCTGCGTGCATAGGATTTAGGCCGGCGTGCTGACCTCTCTGTTGTGCCTAGGTAGGATTGCGACATGTTGATCTTCCGAGGTCGGGCATGACCCAGGAAAGTGTGTCCGGACAACGGGATCAGACGTGTTGGGTAATGTGGTGCACCCTTGCAGGGAAGTTTATCTATTCGAATAGCCGTGTCCCTCGGTAAAAGGACGACCGGAGTTGTATTCCTACGTTACGACAACTAGAACCGAATACTTAATAAAACACACCCTTTCAAGTGCCAGATACAACCCGGTGATCGCTCTCTCACAGGGCGACGAGGAGAGGATCGCCGCGTAGGATTATGCTATACGATGATACTTGGTGAACTTACCAGCTACTCTCTTCTATATGCTTCAAGATGGAGGCTGCCAGAAGCATAGTCTTCGCTAGGACTAGCTATCCCCCTCTTATTATAGCATTCTGTAGTTCAGTCCATAGATACTACCCATTTCATTGATACCAATGCATATGTAGTGTAGATCCTTGCTTGCGAGTACTTTGGATGAGTACTCACGGTTGCTTTCCTCTTTTCCCCCTTTTCCATTTTTCTCACATGTCGCAACCAGATGATCAAGTCCAGGAGCCAGAGGATCCTGAGGATGTTTCTACGTGGAGTTTGGCTTCGAGGAGTAGTTAGGAGGTCACCAGGCAGGAGGCCTTGCCTTTTCGATCGTTGCTACTTTTGTGCAAGCCATCTTATGGCAACTTGTTTAACTCATGTCTGTACTAAGAAATTATTGCTTCCGCTGAATCTTATGTATTCGAGCTTATTTATTCGATCCCTCGAGGCCCCTGGCTTGTAATATAGAGCTTGTATTGTTTTAATTTGTGTCTAGAGTTGTGTTGTGATATCTTCATGTGAGTCCTTGATCTTGATCATACACATTTGCGTGTATGATTAGTGTATGATTGAATCGGGGGCGTCACAAGTTGGTATTAGAGCCGACTACCTATGGGAATCCCCTTCCAGACTCCTTGGTCGAAGTCGAGTCTAGTCATTGCAAAACTTTTACTAACATGGCTGTGTGGCTTATGGGCCCATGCCATTGGGTGGTATTAGGATCTTCTATTCCTCGTCTGTACTCTTGGATTCTGATCTCTCCTCTATTCGGGTCAAATGATTTTACTAATTATAACTCTAGGTTTTCATTACCACTTCCTGCCGGAGAGCTCCTTCATTCCACATGATCACCTGCTGCACCAAAAGATTTTGAAGATACCCTCTGATGTTCTCTCAAGACTTTGTGCCCGTCTTTTTTGCAATTCCCTATCACTGATATGTCCCTATGGATGAATACATACACTCGCCATCCATACCTTTATTCCAAGATGCTCTTGATATTACTAGATACCATGGAATATTTTCCAATATCTCGAGAATCCTTTGTGCCTACTGTTAGCTCTTTCCAGTGTGAATACACCTGCAAATAATTTCTCACACTTATCGAGGATTTGTTAATCCCTAGTTGATCATGTGTTTCGCAAAATTCCTCAAAATACCATTCGATTTTCTGAAAATCCTCAACAGCCTATTGCTTCCGAATTCCCTGCCTTCCTGCATTATGGTTAATTCCATACTTCTAGTTATCTTCGTTGACATCCTCTGTCACTATCATTTCGGGTCCCTTGATTCGATATGCTGCGAACGCTCGCAATCCCCAATTAGATCCTAGAATTCATCCTTTTGGCCTAGACGTCATTTTGAAGATGAGCTGGACCTCGACCAATCAAATTGCCATCGATTGTACCCCTAAGCCTAATCAACTTAGCCATCCTTAAATTAGAGCATTTACTTCTGATACGTCTCCAACGTATCTATAATTTTTGATTGTTCCATATCGTTATATTATCAATCTTGGATGTTTTATAATCATTTTATATAATTTTTTGGTACTAACCTATTGACATAGTGCCAAGTGCCAGTTGCTGTTTTTTCCATGTTTTTTACATCACAGGAAATCAATATCAGACGGAGTCCAAATGCCACGAAACTTTACGGAGGATTTTAATGGGCCAAAAGGAACATAACGGGCCCTGGCTGCGCCTAGGAGGGTGCCCCGAGGGAGGCACAACCCACCAGGGCGCGCCAGGATGCCCAGGCGCGCCCTGGTGGGTTGTGCCCACCTCGGGTGCCCCCCGGACCACCTCTTTGCTCTATAAATACCCCAATATTCCAGAAACCCTAGGGGAGTTGACGAAATATTCATCTAGCCACCGTAGAGTCCAGAACCACCAGATCCAATCTAGACACCATCTTGGATGGGGTTCACCACCTCCATTGGTGCTTCTCCGATGATGCGTGAGTAGTTCTTTGTATACCTTCGGGTCCGTAGTTAGTAGCTAGATGGCTTCATCTCTCTCTCTCTTGATTCTCAATACAATGGTCTCTTGGAGATCCATATGATGTAACTCTTTTGCGGTGTGTTTGTTGGCATCGATGAACTTTGAGTTTATGATCATATCTATCTTTTTATATCCATGAAAGTATTTGAGTTTATTTGATCTCTTTTATGCATGATTGCTTATAGCCTTGTATTTCTTATCCTATATTTGGGTTTTGTTTGCCCAACTTGATCTATTTATCTTGCAATGGGAAGAGGTGCTTCGTAGTGGGTTCGATCTTACGGTGCTTGATCCCAGTGACAGAAAGGGAAACAACACGTATGTATCGTTGCTACTAACGATAAAACAATGGGGTCTATCTGTACATAGATAGATCTTGTCTACATCATATCATCATCGTGGGTGGCTTCGACATGGTCATGGGTAGCCTCCATTAGGGCTAAGGCCACAGCTGTGGAACAGTCAGCTGTTGTGCCGCTCTCGCCAGTTGCTATCCCCGAGGCAGATGTTGCTGCCACCACCTGAGAAGCAATATGGGCCGTTTGGTTTGCCTTGGCCGCCCGGTCGCAGATTGCAGCTGTGCTCATGCACCTTGTTAGCACACGCATGGCGGCTGCGGCCGTGCTCTCACCGAAGTGGGCCACTGAAGTTTCCCTCATGACGCAGGTCCATGTGCCCATCTTTCACCGGCAACGATTGAACGATGAAATGACATTTGGGGCGCGAGCTAGTGTGCTTGAGACGCCGGCTGTGGACTCTAGCCAATGCACCTTCTCGCGTAAGCCATAGCCGTACTATACACCGAAGGTTCTCCCGAATATTTTGTGCTCCATCTCACACAGTTGGTGATAATAAACTGTGTGGGATCTACTTGATTTTTCATCTTGATTTGAATTACATAATGGGGTCACAATGGCAATGGACGGTGTTTGAATTGCTAGACCTTTTATCTGCAGTGAACATGCAATTATATGTGTGTCGTAAAATAACTGGAATTATTCAGGGTTCGTTTGAACATTTTACACATTAAATTCTAGTAAATCCAAAGCTTGTCTAAAATTCATGAAACTTGGCATGTGGTCACGGAGCGGCATCAACATGTCGTGGTATTTTTTTCGTCCCATTTGGGGTAGGTTTGTGGATATGCTTGTCACAAACCAGAGATTCTCACAACAAGCCTGATGGTTTCGGTAGGGAACGTTTCACCTTTCTGGACGAAATGATATCCATTGCCTTCAATTTTTTTCCTAGTGTCAACATAGAATAACAGTAGTGTTGTGTCAATTTTGGGATTTTTCGGGGTTCGTTTGGACATTTTAAGCATTAATTGAGTTTTCAATGCATTAATGGGCATAATTCACATTTGAACTACATGCACCTGCTCTAATGCATATAAATTGGTTGAAAATTCAAATATGTGTCCTTGGTTTCATGCTTAGGTCCCATGCAAGAAATGGGAATGAATGTCAAACACCCTGCAACCGTCACTCAGACGCAAACATTGAGGTACCTTGTTTTTAAATTCTAGTAAATCCAAAACTCGTCTGAAATTCATGAAACTTGGCATGCTATCATGGAGCGGCATCAACATGCCATGGTAAAAAAATTATCCCATTTGGGGCAGGCATGGGAATATGCTTCTCACAAACTAGAGCTGCTCACAACACGCATGATGGCTTCGGTAGGGAACGTCCCACCTTTGGGGATGAAACGATATCCATTGCCTCTTATTGATTTCAAAAATTTCTCGTATCAACATAGAACAACAGGAGTGTTGTGTCATTTTTTGTGATTTTTTGGGGTTTGTTTGGACATTTTTATGCATTAACTGAGTTTTCAATGCATTCATGTGCATAATTGAAACTTGAACTACATGCACATGCTCTAATGCATATAAATTGGTTGGAAATTCAAATCCATGTTCTTGGTTGCATGCTTATGTCCCATGCAAGAAATGAGAATGAATGTCCAACACACTGCCACCGTCATTCGGCCGCAAACATTGAGATACCTGGTTTTTAAATTCTAGTAAATCCAAAGCTCTTCTAAAATTCATGAAACTTGGCATGCTGTCATGGAGCGGCATCAACATGTCGTGGCAATTTTTTTGTCCCATTTGGGGCAGGTTTGCGCATAAGCTAATCATAATTGTCGGCGTTCTGGGAACAGGGGTCCCCAGACTTGCCTGCCTGCAGCCCACGGCATGGCTCTGCAAGCGGATCTGTACGGCCCATCTTCACCAACAAGGATTCAAGACCCTCGCGAGGGGCCAAGCCTCGCGAGGCGGAAGACACAAGACCTCCTCGGGAGCGGCCTCACCAGGCTAGCTCGCGAGGGGCGGAGAGACCAAGGCAGGGCAAACCTCGCGAGGTTCCAACGACGTGAGACATGACGATCGAGACCAGGCAGGCGCCAGCGTGCACCGTGTCCTTGTTTCCTCTTTGGTGCTAAGGAGGCAAGCGCAGGCGAAGAGTACCAAGGCGTCAAGCAAAGGTTTCCATTTCGGTGCAATGAGACCAAGACCAGCAGGACGACAAGACGGAGGTCACCATGGAGCCCAAGGCGGCGTCACCACCAGAGCCTTTGGCAGACGAAGACTGCTTTTGTCAGGCTAACTTGTACTAGTTTTCCCCTTTCAAATTGGCTGTTGCTGGCTCCCTTCCCGCTCAATATTTGGGGAGAGGACCAAGGCCTCTACAAATAGGATTAGCCACCACAGTAGGAGGAGGGAGAGCTCTCAGCCATCTCATCTTGGACTAGATCCAACCCATCCACGTACCCACCAAGCACAAGAACACCTCGCCTCAGGAGGCTATTCTTCCCCTTGTATTGTTCATCCTCAGCCCGAGAGGCAATCCACCACACCACACTGGAGTAGGGTATTACACCTCAACGATGGCCCGAACCAGTATAAATCTTGTGTCCCTTGTCTTGCGAGTTCATCAAGCTTGCCTTTGAGATCGTGGCGAGGTTGAGGGCGTGAGTTGGTAGGGGGAGATCTTCGTGCGCACCCCGGTGTTCGAACCTTGAGGGTTTGCCGGAACCCGAGATCCGACATTTGGCGCTCCAGGTAGGGGTGCGCCGGAGTTTTCCTTCCGGCGATTCGCGCTCCACCATCTTCATGCCCATTCTCCATGGCTGGCGTCGCCCTTCCGGCCGGATCTACGGGTGCCCACAGTGATGCTTGGGGGCTCCGAGCCCTTGCTCCCGCCTTGCGATGGGTGCAGTGGCCACCCAAGTTCAAGCCGGAGATGCCGCCGCGCTACGACGGCGGGGAGGACCCGTCGGCTTTCCTGCTGGCGTATGAGGAGGCCGTCCTTAAGGCCTGGTTGACGACAAGGTCATGGCCAACTGGCTACCCATGGCCCTCACTAGCGCACCGCGTGCCTGGCTGCTCAACCTCCCCGGATCCACGGTGGCATCCTGGGAGGAGTTGCATGGCCTCTTCGCTGCACACTACGTGGCGCCAGCGCACCACGCGGTTGCGGCCCTCCTCGGCGGCTTACAAGCACCACCCTCGGATCGTCACGTCAAGCCATTCTTTTGCCAGATCGGCGCCACTTCCATGCGCCCGGGGGCTCCGCCGAGCTTGGCCGCGCCCAAGGCCGACCTCACCTTCGACTCAGGGGATCATCCCGTCTCCACCGTCGCCTCGGGTGCGCTCCCAATGCTTTGCACGCCCACCATCTGCCACATGACCGTCACCAAGACGCTCATCGACGGCGGCACCAGCCTCAACGTGCTCTCCGTCGAGGCCTTCAGCCTTCTTCACATACCGCTCGAGTGGCTCCGCCCTAGCAAGCCTTTCTTAGGGGTTATTGGAGGCTCCGCCCACTCCCTGGGGAAGATCCGCCTCACCATGACCTTCGGGACGCGTGACAACTACCGCACCGAGATGGTCGACTTCTACATCGGCCTCCCGTACAACGCCATCCTTTGGTACCTGTCCTTGGCTCAGTTCATGGTGGCGACCCATCCGACCTACAACCTCATGAAGATGCCCGGGAGCAAGGGTGTCCTCACGGTAGTTGGGGACGCCAAGGAAGCCTTAATGACGCTCAAGCTCGCCCTCAAGACCGCCGCAACAGCGCGGCCCGTCTACGCGGATGCCTCCAAGGCCAAGGGAACCGCACCAACCAAGAAGAAGCAGCTGTTCACTCACGACAAGGAAGAAACCAAGCGAGTGCCAGTCGAGGAGGACGGGTCCTCGGAGGCAACCTTTACCATAGGCGCCAGCCTCAAGCCTAATCAGGAGGAGGCGCTGGTGAAGTTCTTGGACGCAAACAAGGAAGTGTCCGCTTGGGAACCCGATCAGCTGGTAGGGGTCCAAAGAGGGGTGATAGAGCAGCACCTGAAGGTGTGCCCCAACGTACACCCCGTAAAGCAGAGGGCGAGGCGACAGTCCACGGAGAAGCAAGCTTTCCTCATCCAAGAGACCCGCAAGTTGGAGGCTGCGGGTGTCATTCGCGAGGTTCGGTACCCCGAGTGGCTAGCAAAACCCGTTGCCGTGCCCAAGAAAGGCGGAAAGGAGCGAATGTGCGTCGACTTCACCAACCTCAACAAGGCCTGCCCCCAAGATCCATTCCCCCTTCCACACATCAACCAGATCGTCGACTCCGCTACCGAGTGTGACTTGTTATGCTTCCTGGATGTGTTCTCAGGATATCACCAGATCAAGATGGCGGTAGAAGATGTGGAGAAGACTACCTTCCTGACCCCGTGTGGGGTGTACTACTACACTTGCATGCCTTTCAGGCTGCGCAACGTAGTCGCAAGCTTCCAGCGGCTCATGCACATCGCCTTGGGTCGACAGCTCGGGAGAAACGCTGAAGCCTACGTCGACGACATCATGGTGAAGTCTCGGGAGGCGAGGGCCTTGATCCAAGACCTGGAGGAGACCTTCAAAAGCCTTCGCCAGGTGGACTTGCGACTCAACCCGGAGAAGTGCGTGTTTGGCATCCCTTCCGGCAAGCTGATGGGCTTCCTTGTCTCCCACTTGGGGATCGAGGCCAACGCAGAGAAGGTCAAGGCCATTGAAGACATGAGTCCACCGCAAACCCTCAAGGAAATGCATAAGCTTGCTGGACGGGTGACTGCGTTGGGACGCTTCATTTCCAAGCTGGGAGAGCGCGCTCTACCCTTCTTCAAGCTGATGAAGAAGAGGGGCCCATTCGAGTGGACCTCGGAGGCCGCCCGAGCATTTCAAGACCTCAAGAGATACCTGACCAGTCCTCTAGTGATGGTGGCATCGCGAACTCTCGAGCCCCTAGTGCTTTATCTTGCCGCCACTCCCCACTCCGCCAGCGCGGCTCTAGTAGCGGTTCGGGAAAAACACCAAGAAAAGGGTGCATCGCGCTGAGCTACGCCCCCAGCAGAGACGTCGCAAGACCAGGAGGGCGCCGCAAGGGCTGCAGCAGCGACGACAGAAGATCAAGCTCAGCAGGACGACGCCCCCGAACCCACAAAGGCCTGGACAAGCGATCAGGCGTTGGGGGCTCCACCACCTCAGGAGGCACCCCAACTCTCGAAATGTGCATGCCTCATCAGCGTGCCTACCCTCATCGAGCACCCGGTATACTTCGTCAGCACGGTGTTGCGGGATGCAAGAGCTCGGTAGCCCATGCCTCAGAAGCTCCTACTTGCGCTCCTGGTGGCCTCACGTAAGCTGCGGCACTACTTTCAAGGCCACCCCATCAAGGTCGTCTCGGCCTTCCCACTGGAGAGGGTGCTCAGGAGCCCCAACTCCTCCGGGAGGGTTGCCGAGTGGAACATCGAGCTGTAGGCATTCCAGTTGGAATTCAGCACCACCAGGGTCATCAAGGGAGCCGCGATCACCGATTTCGTGGAAGAATGGACGGACGCCCGACGCTTGAAATAGGCGAGGACCGGTCCCTCTCGCCGGGAAGTGAGGTGCCTGACAGCTGGGTCATGTATTTCAATGGTGCCTTCGCGCGCCAAGGTGTGAGGGCTGGAGCAGTGCTCATCTCGCCCACTCAGGACAAGCCCTACTACGTCATCCAGCTCTGCTTCCAGCAGGGCGAGAAGGTCTCCAACAACATTGTAGAGTACGAAGGCCTCATAGCCGGCCTGAAGGCTGCGGCGGCACTAGGGGTGAAGCATCTCACCATTAGGGGCGACTCGCAGCTCCTCGTCAACTTCTCCAACAAGGTGTACGAGCCGAAGGACAAACACATGGAGGCATACCTCGCGGAAGTGCGCAAGATGGAGAAGCAGTTCCTAGACTTGGATTTGCAGCACGTGCCCCGAGGAACCAACAAGGAAGACGACGACATCGTCAGAAGGGCATCCAAGCGACAGCCCCAAGAGCCTAGTGTCTTCGAGGAGCGGCTCTTCAAGCCATCAGCGACACCACCGCTTTCAAGGACAGCATAGCCTCGGGAGGAGCTCCCGCAGCCACCTACCGCGGGAGCCCTAGCCTGTGGCCCGACTTTGGGAGCGCTTCTAATCTTGGTGCTCGAGCCCCAGGAGGGATGCTGGACCAAGGAATTCAAGGAATACCTGACGCAAGGGACGCTGCCGGAGAAGGAGGAAGACGTAGAGCGTGTGGCCCGGCAAGCCACGACATACTACATCCAGGACGGTGAGTTATACAAGAAGCGGCCACATGACATTTCATTGCATTGCATCTCTAGGGAACAGGGGAAAGAGCTGCTAGCCGACATACACGGCGGGGACTGCGGGCACCACTCGTCGTCACAAACCCTCATCGGCAAGGCATTCCGCAGCGGATTCTACTGGCCTACGGTGCTCAACGATGCAGCTGAGCTGGTGAGATCCTGCGAGGCCTGCCAATTCCACGCCAAGCAAATCCATCACCCAGCTCAGGGCTTCCTTACCATTCCACTCTCATGGCCGTTCGCAGTCTGGGGACTGGACATCCTGGGCCCGTTCCCTCGAGCGCCTGGGGGCTACTGATACCTCTACGTTGCCATCGACAAGTTCACCAAGTGGGCGGAGGTGGAAGCCGTCCGCACCATCCCAGCTGGCTCTGCGGTCAAGTTCATCAAGGGCCTCGTGAGCCATTTTGGGGTCCCCAACCGCATCATCACTGATAATGGCTCGCAGTTCACTAGTAATCTCTTCAAAACGTACTGCACTAACCTTGGAACGCAGATTTGCTACACTTAAGTGGCGCACCCCCGGAGCAATGGCCAAGCTGTACGCGCCAATGCGAAGGTCTTGAGAGGCCTCAAGACCAGGACCTTCAAGAAGAAGATCAAAGCCTACGGCAAGGGCTGGCACGACGAGCTGTAGTCCGTGTTGTGGTCCATCCGCACCACCTCCACCAAGCCCACAGGCGAGACCCCGTTCTTCCTCGTCTATGGACCAGAAGCGGTCCTCCCACACGACGTCAATCATCGCTCCGTACGGATCCTGGCGTTTGATGAGATGCAGCAGGACGCCACGCGGGGGATGGACCTCGTGCTGGGGGAGGAACGCCACCGCGAACCTGCACTACGGGAAGCAAGATACCAGCAGGCGCTGCGGCGGTACCACTGTCGTAGCGTCCGCTCCAGGACGCTCGAGGTGGGTGACCTCGTCCTGAGGCGGGTGCTCTCCAGGGAAAGGCTGCATAAGCTCTCACCCATGTGGGAGGGCCCGTTCAAGGTCGTCCATGTCTCGAGGCCTGGCGCCGTGCGCCTGGAGACACAGGACGGGGTACCCATCCAGAACGCCTGGAACATCCAGCACCTCCGGAAGTTCTACCCCTGAAGAGAGGCCTAGCGCCTGTGAAGAAGGCCCAGTGCCTATGAAGATCTCCACTCGTGACACTCTCACGTAATAATGAGTGGGGATGTACACGCCCAGGAGTCTCAGGAGTGTCGCCCTCGGGCCTCGGGAGCTCCCTCCCACATCCTAGTGGCAGCACTTAGCTCCGCACTGGTGAGAAGACATGAAGACTAGACTAGGTGCCGGACGTGGCTTTTCATTTGCTTTTCGCAGTAGGCTCGCCCTCTTTTAGTTGAAGTTTGCTTCTAGTGTTCTTCGCTGATTTGATTCCATCACTTTCTTCCTCTGTTTCCGTCTTCAGTTTAGCGTGTACTCTCTCTCGCATTCCTCGCGAGGGGGCTGGATGGGTGACGTCGTGAGCATTTTTCCTTTTTTTGCCTTTCGTCTGCTTTTCGCGAGGCACCCTCGTTCGAGCTACAAGCTAGTGCACCTCTCCTAATCCATGCCACTCGGGTACCGTGATACAAAGCGCTGGGTCAAGGCCAGCGGCGCCTGTGACCAAGGCTCGGGTGGACGATAAGCCTCTTAAAGATTTTTTTTTTACAGTTCCTAAGCGCCTACCAGGCCAAGGAGGCCTCGACAGGAACCAGGAAGCGACCGCCTCGTGAGGAGGAGACTACTCCGAGCAAGTCAAGCTAAGTTATCTCTACATAAAACAACGATGTTGCGACACAGCACAAGAACGATAAACATAGCATAATACATGATAAATCACAGTTTGTTGCACGCCCCTCGGGGGCCCATACTGGCCTTTTTCTTAATACAGGAAGGAAAGGAGGAATGAAATAAAACCGGCGCGTGCCCCTACAGCGGTCCGCGAGGGCGGGCTCTTGGCGCCGTCCCGAGCTCAGCCAGACCCCTCCTCGTGCTTCACGGAGGCGTGGCGACGAGACGACCCACTACCGCCTTTGAAGCGGGTGCGGCGGCATGGCGGCTGGTCGTAACCACCGTTGCTGGAGTTGTCGCCGAAGGAAGAGTGCCGTAGCTAGATGAGACATAGTCGGCCCCAAGGGTGGGTTCGCCCTCATCGTCATCACAACTATCGGCAAGGCCGAGCACCTCCTCGCCGTCGTTGACCTCGGGGCAGCACCCGGCGCGGTGACCATATTCCTCAAACACCCTCACATAGAGGGTCGCGTCACCATCATAGTTGAAACGGAGGGTGCACCGCCTCCTCAGGCCGCGCGCGCGGGAAAATGTCTGCCTGCCGCGAGACATGGCTATGTTGCCCGTGATAGAGACCTCAACCGCGACCTAGGAAGCCCTGCTACAGCAGCCGTCCGCCTGTAGCTAGGGCTTGCCGGGACCTGAGGCCGGTAGCTCGTCGGCGAAGAAGCACGGGAGCTGAAGCCAGTTGCCGGCCGGGTTCTCCGACCAGACAACGAACTCCGGCAGCACCTCCACCGAGTGGAAGCGCGGCCGGGGAGGCCGCGCGACCACGACACGTCTCCCTTCATCAACAAGGCTGCCACGACCGGAGCGGCCCCTGCCACGCGAAGCGGCAGCGCCGCGGCTGTGGGGGGCCGCGGCGTGGGTCGCGGTGTGCTTGCGAGGACGGCCGCGTCCACGCTTGGGCACCGGAGAGCCGGGCCCCTTGCGAGGGGCCTTCCCCTTCTCCGCGGCGGAGAACCTCTTCGACGGCACCATTGGTGTCGCAGCTGGCGATGGAGCAAGGGGGAGAAGCAAGCAGAATGGGAAGAGATGGGCGATGGGGGCTCTGCCCCCTCCCCATTTATAGCAGAACAAGGCCAACCAACGCCCCCCATGATCACAGGTAATGATGGTTTTTCCTTGCATGCAGTAGGGACTCGTCAAATCAGGCAGTTGCCGAGGCAACATGGGGAAGCAGAGACGCCCACGTCCAATCAATGGCCACGCATCGACCAAGGCCACAGGCTAATGGGGCCCGCGATGCTCCGCACTTGCCCTTCGGCTTCGCCTTGAAGCCAAGCCCGAGCGCGCCTTGGGCCCGGGGGCTACTGTCGGCATTCTGGGAACGAGGGTCCCCAGACTTGCCTGCCAGCGACCCACGGTGTGGCTCTGCAAGCGGCCCATATGGCCCATCTTCACCAACAAGCATTCAAGACCCTCACGAGGGGCCAAGCCTCGCGAGGCGGATGACACTAGACCTCCTCGGGAGTGGCCTCACCAGGCTGGCTCGCGAGGGGCAGAGAGATCAAGGCAAGGCAAACCTCGCGAGGTTCCAACAACGTGAGCCATGATGATCGACACCAGGGGGGCGCCAGCGTGCACAATGTCCTTGTTTCCTCTTTGGTACTAAGGAGGCAAGCGCAGGCGAAGAGGACCGAGGCATCAAGCAAAGATTTCAATATTGGTGTATAACACCCACAATGCGGCTATATCTCCCACGTGTCGGGGCACGACTTAGAGGCATTGTCGCATGGTAGGTTTGTCGCAAGAGGGGTAATCTTCACACAATCCCATGTACTGAATAAGAAAGGGATAAAGAGTTGGCTTACAATCACCACTTCACATAATACATAAATAATCCATACATCATCCAAAGTACAATCAAAGGTCTGACTACGGAACCAAAATAAAGGAAGACAACCCCAAATGCTAGATCCCCGATCGTCCCAACTGGGCTCCACAACTGATCATCAGGAAATGAAACGTAGTGACGACCCAAATCATCCTCGAACTCCCACTTGAGTTCAGTAGCATCTCCTGCACTGGCATCATCGGCACCTGCAACTGTTTGGAAGCATATGTGAGTCACGAGGACTCAACAATCTCACACCTGCGAGATCAAGACTATTTAAGCATCTGGCTAGGGTAAGGTAATGAGGTGGAGCTGCATCAAGCACTAAGCATATATGGCGGCTAACATACGCAAAAGAGAGCGAGAAGAGAAGCAACACAACGGTCAAGAAGCTAGAAGTTATCAAGAAGTGATCCTGAAACTACTTACGTTCAAGCATAACACAAGACCGTGTTCTCTTCCTAGACTCCGCCGAAAAGAGACCATCACGGCTACACACGCGGTTGATTCATTTCAATTAAGTCAAGTGTCAAGTTCTCTACAACCGGATATTAACAAATTCCCATCTGCCACATAACCGCGGGCACGGCTCTTGAAAGTTTATACCCTGCAGGGGTGTCCCAACTTAGCCCATCACAAGATCTCACGGTCAATGAAGGATATTCCTTCTCCCGGAAAGACCCGATCAGTCTCGGAATCCCGGTTACAAGACATTTCGACAATGGTAAAACAAGACCAGAAAAGCCGCCTGATTGTGCCGACAAATTCCAATAGGAGCTGCACAGATCTCGTTCTCAGGGCACACCAGATTGTCCAAACTTCCGGTAGGCCAACCCAGAGTTGCCCCTGGTGGCCACCGGCGGTTGACAGGTTGGACCAACACTCAGAGGAGCACTGGCCCGGGGGTTTAAAATAAAGACGACCCTCAGGCTCGTGAAAACCCAAGGGAAAAGGCTTAGGTGACAAATGTTAAAACCAATGTTGGGCCTTGCTGGAGGAGTTTTATTCAAAGCGAACTATCAAGGGGTTCCCATAACACCCAACCGCGTAAGGAACACAAAATCAAGGAACATAACACCGATATGACGGAAACTAGGGCGGCAAGAGTGGGACAAAACACCAGGCAAAAGGCCGAGCCTTCCACCCTTTACCAAGTATATAGATGCATTAAATTAAATAAGAGATAAAGTGATATCCCAAAGTATCCATGTTCCAACAAGGAACAAACTTCAGCTTCACCTGCAACTAACAACGCTATAAGATGGGCTGAGCAAAGCGGTAACTTAGTGAAACAACGGTTTGCTAGGAAAGGTGCGTTAGAGGCTTGACATGGCAATATGGAAGGCATGATATAGCAAGTGGTAGGTAGTGCGACATAATGATAGAACAACTAGCAAGCAAAGATAGAATTGATTTCGAGGGTATGGTCATCTTGCCTGAGATCCCGCAAGGAAGAAGAACGAGTCCATGAAGAAGACAAACAGATGTAGTCGAACGGATCCTCACAACTCCGGAACGAAACCGAAGCTAACGAGAGAAGCAACCCGGAAAGAAGCAAGCAACATAGTAAACAACCATCACATAAACATGGAATGATGCACAACCAAGTATGATGCATGTCCGGTTTAATGAGGCATGGCATGGCAAAGTGCACTAACAAACTACAAGTTAAGTGGAGATCAACATGTAACAAGATGCATGTTGACGAACACCACATTCGATTATTTAGTTCACTCCCGTTTAGGTACCCAACAATATTAAATGTTTTTAAACATGGCAAGAGGTGAAACATAATAAAACTATACTATCTAAGAAATTTAAATGAGGTCTGAACAACAAACAACAATTCTGGAAAATCCCCATGTGCATATTTTAAGGTTGGTACTGTTCTTCCCTATACACAATTTTAGGGTTATTAAACATGCAAAGTAATTCCACCATGTTAATCTATGCATTTTTCTACCCCATTTATATATAAAGATTATTTAAATCCGAGCTACGGTTGATTAGTTATGAATTAAATCATTTTAACATGGCATTTATGCAA
The DNA here is from genome assembly GCF_003073215.2 of Triticum urartu. NCBI lineage: Eukaryota > Viridiplantae > Streptophyta > Magnoliopsida > Poales > Poaceae > Triticum > Triticum urartu. Next base: position 375,098,090 of record NC_053023.1, on the reverse strand, counting down.
AATAAACACAAACAACAAGTTTAACATTTTAAACATGGATGAAAGTAGCATATTATGAAACTAGACGAATTTATAAGCATTTTTCATATATAAATCATTTTAATCCGATGCATCATTTGTGAGTTATTAAATGCATGAAACATGAGGGTTTTTCTGTAAAACGGTTGTCTTTGGAATAATTACTAAATTCGCTGGACAGGAAAAAAACATGATAGCCTGAAATCTGGATTGGCTGGGCTGCTCACCCCGGGCTGAGGCCCAGGTCGGTGGAGAGGCCAAGGCAGGCTGGCTGCGCATGCTAGGCCTTGGGCGTAGCCGCTGGCGGGCTTGGGGGAGCTGGGCCGGTGGAACGAGGCAGGCCAACACAGCGGCTCGGGTCAACGCAGGCGAGCAGAGGCGCTGGCTGCGTGCGACTTCTCCTGCTCGATGCAGGAGCAGGGGAGGCCGGCGATGCTGCAAAGACCAGTGAGGGCTCCAGCGAGGTGGCCTCGGCGGGGACCGGCCAGAAGGGACTGGGACGGCAGGATCCGACGGATCTGGGTGCGGGGATGGAGCTCCAGGGCGCGGGCGGGAAGCTTCGGGCAGCCACAGTGTTCCTTCTGCTGCGGACCATGAAAGGGAAAGAGAGGTCAGGAGGAAGAGATCACGGGGAAGGAGAAGAAAGAGGGCAGGGTGCAGGGACGACCTGGTGGTGCTTGCTCCGGCGAGCTCTATCATGGATGCGGCGGGGTCCAACAGGTCAGGCAAGGTGAAGTGCACTCGGGCGTTGCGCTGTTGCTGCAGGCTCAAGGAGAAAACAGAGGAGGAGCTCGTCTCTTGTGGGCTGGATTGAGGCAAGGAGGAGGACTTGATGGTGGCTGGCTGGTGGATCGGGATGGATCCCGATGGAAGCAGGAGGCTGGTGCGAAAGGAGAGGTGGCTGGCTCGGGTTGGTGTGGTGGTGAAAGCGAGGAGGGGATTTTTTGGATTGGGGATGAACCCGAGGAGGAAGAGAGAGGAGGAGTGGCGGTGGCTTGGGGTGGATGGGACAAGTGCCCTAAGTTTTAGGGTTTAGTCTGAAATTAGACTAGGGGTGGACTATATATATGGAAAAGAGGGGAGTCCAAGGGTGGATGGGACAAGTGCCCTAAGTTTTAGGGTTCATTCTATCAAAATCCAACGGTCAGCAATAAAATGCTTTGGGAGTCCAAACAAATAATCGCAGATGTTTTAGGGATGTTTGGGGATGATCTGAATCCAACGATGACAACTGCCCGGGTCGGGTCCGGGACAGCTTTAGGACGCCCGTGCAAGGAGGGCTGCGGGCTGATGAGAGAGGTTAGGTTGGGCCTGGCGGTAGGTAGTGGACTGTGTAGACGGTCTAGCGAGGAAAGAGAGGGAAATCCCGACAACTGTTTTCGGAGACCAAAAACGTCCGACGATTTGACCAACTATATTGTCGCTATAGTTATCCGTTGGGGCATCAAACGGACTCCGAATGCGATGAAACTTGGCAGGCGGCCTATCTACACTATAACAACACTGCATGCCATCTTTCAACCCATGTCGAGAACATTTTCCAGCCACTTATAAAATACTATTTTGGACATGTCGCGGGTGCGTGCGAGAGTGGTTGGGCTCAGAACGGAACAATGGAGAGAACTGGGAGACCCGGACGAATGCAATTTTTGAAAAACACGACGATGCAATGCACATGATGACATGGAAATATGCAACACGCAAACAAATTACATGGCAACAACAACGAATAACTGGAAGACACCTGGTGCAACGGTCTTGGGGCGTTACACGGTGCAACAAGACCAATACCAGCAGGACGGCAAGACGGAGGTCACCATGGAGCCCAAGGCGGCGTCACCACCAGTGCCTTTGGCAGGCGAAGACTGCTTTTCTTAGGATAACTTGTACTAGATGTCCCCTTTCAAATTGGCCATTGTTGGCTCCCTTCCCGCTCAATATTTGGGGAGAGGACCAGGGCCTCTACAAATAGGATTAGCCACCACAGTAGGAGGAGGGAGAGCTCTCAGTCATCTCATCTTGGACTAGATCCAACCCATCCACGCACCCATCAAGCACAAGAACACCTCGCCTTAGGAGGCTATTCTTCCCCTTGTATTGTTCATCCTCAGCCCGAGAGGCAATCCGCCACACCACACTGGAGTAGGGTATTACACCTCAAAGGTGGCCCGACCCAGTATAAATCTTGTGTCCCTTGTGTTGCGAGTTCGTCGAGCTTTCCTTTGAAATCGTGGCGAGGTTCAGGGCGTGAGTTGGTAGGGGGAGATCTTCGTGCGCACCCCAGTGTTGGAACCTTGAGGGTTTGCCGGAACCCGAGATCCAACAACAAACAAGAGCATCTCACAACAAGCCTGATGGTTTCAGTAGAGAACGTTTCACCTTTCTGGACGAAACGATATCCATTTCCTCTTCTCGATATCAATTTTTTTCCTAGGGTGAACATAGAACAACAGGAGTGTTGTGTCATTTTTTTGGTATTTTTTGGGGTTCGTCTAGAAATATTATGCACTGATTGAGTTTTCAATGCATTTATGTGCATAATTCAAATTTGAACTACATGCACATGCTCTAATGCATATAAATTGGTTGAAAATTCAAATATGTGTCCTTGGTTGCATGCTTAGGTCCCATGCAAGAAATGGGAATGAATATCAAACACCCTACCACCGTCACTCGGCCGCAAACATTGAGATACATTGTTTTTAAATTCTAATAAATCCAAAACTCGTCTAAAATTCATGAAAATTGTCATGTTATCATGGAGCGGCATCAATATGATGTGGTAATTTTTTTCCATTTGGGATAGGTTTGGGTATATGCTTCTCACAAACCAGAGCTTCTCACAACAAGGCTGATGGTTTCGGTAGGGAACGTTTCACCTTTGGGGACGACACAATATCCACTGCCTCTTCCCGATTTCAATTTTTTCCTAGTGTCAACATAGAACAACAGGAGTGTTGTGTCAATTTTTCGGATTTTTCGGGGTTCGTTTGGACATTTTTATGCATTAGTTAAGTTTTCAATGCATTTATGTGCATAATTCAAATTTGAACTGCATGCACATGCTCTAATGTATATAAATTGGTTGAAAATTCAAATATGTGTCCTTGGTTGCATGCTTAGGTCCCATGCGAGAAATGGGAATGAATGTCAAATACCCTGCCACTGTCACTCGGCCGCAAACATTGAGCTACCTGGTTTTAAAATTCTAGTAAATCCAATACTCGTCTGAAACTTGGCATGGTATCATGGGGTGGCATCAACATGCCGTGGTAAAATTTTTGTCCCATTTGGTGCAGGTTTGGGTATATGCTTCTCACAAACCAGAGCTTCTCACAACAAGCATGATGGTTTCGGTAGGGAATGTCGGTGTTCTGGGAACGGGGGTCCCCAGACTTGCCTGCCTGCGTCCCACGGCGTGGCTTTGCTAGCAGGCCTGTACGGCCCATCTTCATCAACAAGGCATTCGAGACCCTCGCGTGGGGCCAAGCCTCGCGAGGCGGACGACGCAAGACCTCCTCAAGGGCAGCCTCACCAGGCTGGCTCGCGAGGGGCGGAGAGTTGAAGGCCAGGCAAACCTCGCAAGGTTTGCCTCGTGACGTGAGCCATGACGATCGAGACCGGTGGGCGCCAGCACGCGCAGTGTCCTTGTTTCCTCTTTGGTGCTAAGGGGGCAAGCACAGGCGCAGAGTACCGAGGCGTCAAGGAAAGGTTTCCTTATCGGTGTAACAAGACCAAGACCAGAACGACGGCAAGATGGAGGTCACCATGGAACCCAAGGCGGCGTCACCACCAGAGCCTTTTGTAGGCGAAGACCACTTTTGTCAGGATAAGATGTACTAGCTGTCCCCTTTCGAATTGGCCGTTCTTGGCTCCCTTCCCGCTCAATATTTGGGGAGAGGACCAGGGCCTCTATAAATAGGACTAGCCACCACCGTAGAGCGGGATCTCATCTTGGACCGGATCCACCCCACCAAGGCCACACACAACTTCGCCAAGCACAAGAACACCTCAACCTCAGGAGGCTGTTCTTCCCCTTGTACTGTTCATCCTCAGCCCAAGAGGCAATCCACCACCACCACACTTGAGTAGGGTATTACACCACAACGGTGGCCCGAACCAGTATAAATCTTGTGTCCTTTGTGTTGCGAGTTCGTCGAGTTAGTTCGTAAGATCTTAGCTGAGTTAGGACATGGATCGGCAGGGGGGAAATCTTCGCGCGCACCCCAGTGTTCGAACCTTAAGGGTTTTGCCGGAACCCGTGATCCGACATTTGGCGCACCAGGTAGGGGTGCGCCGAAGCTTCCCTTCTGTCGCTCCGTGTCATGCCGCTTCATCGTCTACATGGCAAATGCATGCCGCGCCGGCGCCGAGCACCGGGCTGCCCTCGCCACCCGCGTTGCTCAGACGGCCCCTGTCGGCGGACCAACCCATCGCTCTCCGTCGCCTGCTGCCAACGCCGCCACCGGCCCGGCGGGGAACGAGCAGCAAGCATCCTCGCTGCACCCTTCGATGCGACAGGACGGCCGCACCGCCACTCCATCACTGACTCCTGCTGGTTCGTCGTCTCACGCTCGTCGCGTTCCCATTGACGCACGGGCCGCGCTCCTCATGGCGCACGAGCTCCTGTGCTACCGCCCAATCGACGACCTCTACGAGGACTGGCTTGACCGCATCGCCGAGCTTGTCTGCGCCGCAGGGGGCTCCCCTGCACCGTCCCACTCTCTGCCTCTCCCTCCGCCAGCCACGGGCAATGCAGCTCATGAAGCACCTCCACCACCTCTGCACCAAGACGGTGCCCAAGCACCAAGGCACGTGGCTCCACAGCGCGACCCATCGCGTCCGGCGCCCGAGCGTGAAGAAAGAAGCTGTCAAGAAGTCCCTCGACCGCAAGTGAACACTCCGCCGCTCCTCGCACCGCCACGCCAGGATCGTTTGCTGCGGCAAGGCCCCACGCCGCTTGCCATAGCGGCACGCGGGTGCCAAAACCAATTTCCACCTCCAAGGCGGGCCCCGGTAACCACGGCCGGCTGCCACGCCTTCACCCCCGAGCTATGTAGCGTCGCCTGGCCCAGCAAGTTCAAGCCAGATCTGCCTCCTCGCTACGACGGCACCCCTGACCCCATGGAGTTCCTGCGGCTCTACAAGCTGAGCATCGAGGCGGCCAACGGCGACGAGAAAGTCATGGCGAACTGGTTTCCCATGGCCCTCAAGGATGGCCCCCGCTTCTCGCTCCTGAACCTGCCTCCAGGCTCGATTTCCTCCTGGGACGAGATGCGCAACCACTTCATCGCCAACTTCCAGGGCACTCGCGACCGCCCCCCGGTCATGGGTGACCTGCGCGACATCAAGCAACCACCAGGAGAGACCTTGCATGAGTACATCCAACACTTCAATACCGCGCGAATCACGATCCCCAAGGTGACTGACGAGGACATCATCTCAGCGTTCTCCGACAGTGTCCGCACCGTCAAGATGAAGGAGGAGCTCGCCATCCATGAAGAGATGTGCACGACCTTGGACATGTTCAACATTGCGACCAAGTGTGCAACAACTGAGGAGGGGTGCCTCTCCCTCCTCGAGCTCCCAGCTACGGACCCAGAGGAAAAGAAGACCAAGGCCAAGGATGTGAAGCGCAAGGGAGCAGCCGTGCTCGCAGCGGAACCAAACACCAAGCGCGGTAGAGACCAGCCCGAGTCATCCAAGAGTAGCCGACCATTCTGCACCTTTCATAACCTGCATACCCACAACACCAACGACTCTCAAGAGCTCAAAGCCATTCGAGAATGACGCTTCGGTCGACGCCCCAAGCGCAGCGACCGGGGCTACGGCCGAGGAGGAGGACGTGCTGGCGGACGCTGGGACGACCGTGGCCCGCGCTTGGAGTGGCGCGACCGGCCTCGTGAGGACCACTGGCAAGATCAGTCTCGCGAGGTCACCTTGAGGGACCAGCCTCGTGAGGATCGTCCTCAGGGCAACGCTGGCCTTCCTCCACTACCGCCACCACCCAGAAGGAATGACTACCACCATTAAGGCAAGGGGGCTGGGGGCTTCCAGGAGCCGTGCGCTATCGCCTGCATCTTGGGAGGAGCTCAAGCCCCAGCCTCGCAGCGTATCTTCAAACAGTTTGCTACGAAGTGAATGTAGTTCTCCCCAAGCTTGAGGCCACACGCCCGCTCAAATGGTCCAGGTGCCCCATCATGTTCAGTTCGGCAGATCAGCTCAAGTGCGCAGCTACTGCAGGCGTCCTCCCAGTGCTTTGTTCACTAGTCATCAACAATGTGCAAGTTACCAAGGCCCTCATCGACGGTGGCGCAGGGCTCAATGTCCTGTCCGTCGACACGTTCTACAGCCTCCAAGTGCCATATGACTAGCTTCAACCCACCAAGCCTTTCTCAGTAGTGACCGACAGCTCCAATACCCCGATCGGGCAGGTCCGCCTCCCTGTTACCTTCGGAGAATGCAACAACTACTACACTGAACACGTCGACTTTGACGTCGCCTACATCCGCCTGCCATACAACGCCATCCTCGGGTATCCAGCCCTGGCCAAGTTCATGTCGGTGACCCATCACGGCTACAATGTCCTCAAGATGCCGGGAAGCGGCGGAATCATCACAGTCCCGTGCGAGGAAAGAGACGCGGTGTGCTCCCTCGAGTGTGCTTTCCAAGCTGCAACAATCGACAACCCCAATAGCCAGGGAGAGCGCCCTCCTGAGGCCACCCCCAAGAAGAAGAAGCAGTTGCGCCACGCAGGGTCTCAGGCAAGCGGCGCCTCGTCAGGATCGGCGCCCGCGCCTGGGGCGCCTCCCTCCATCGCATGGGAAAGCACACCCGACGCCCCCTCTCGGGCAGGGCTCGGGGGCTCTCTTCTGGAGGGCCTCAGACTTTGCCAACATCACGAGGGAGTCGCTTGGGCACCACTTGGAGGCGTGCTTCACGTCACGTTTCCCTCAGGAGAACACAGGGCAAGGAGTGCCCACAGTTCAGGAGTTCATCACCGAGACCACTCAGAACCGCAAGACGCAAGGGCCATGCACGGCGGCTGCAGCTCACCAGGCGCAGCTCCCCATCCAGGCGAGGATGCCGGGTTGCGCGTCTGCATCGACGTCTCAGGGCTCAACCGAGCCGCCTCTCAGGAGCTTTTCTGGCCTTCGCACGTGGGACGCTGCAAGGGCCCACCTCACAGCTACGTTCGCATGCCTTTTGGCCTGCCGAGCGTGGCGACCACCTATCAGCGCAACCTGCAGAGCATCCCTGCGACTCAGGAGGCCAGGCACCACGCTGTGCTGACGGAGATGAAGACGGTCCTCAAGGAACCCCTTGGACCCCTAGAGCCTCTCGAGGCTCAAGGCCCCGGCGGCTCATGAGGAGGAGCCTCTTCGCCGCATACCTTCAGCTGCCCCAACTCTCCTTCATCAACAGAACCAGGTGACATTTTCCAAGTTCATTCAGCTGGGAGCGCCCCCAGGGCTGCATCATTCCCAGGCCGCATGGTTCCGTCCTCGCGGCATGTATCTTTCCTTGTTTATGTCTTTAGCTTACCTTGCTGGGGCGCCCCTTGGGCTGCATCATCCCCAAGCCGCTCAGGCCGGACCTAGTGGCGCGTATCGTTTTGCATTTACCTGAGCTAGGTTGCCTTTCATGTTTAATCTATCTATGTCTATCACCCGCTTGATCGCCACCCACCATAGGAGCCGCGCGCCGGCCATATTTCTTCAGGACCCTTCGCGTTGTCTAACCACCTCGCAGGACCAAGATAGCGAACAAGAACCAAGACCAGGCGCAACCTGCCTTGAGGTAGGGCCTCATGAGTTCTACGCTGGCTCATGAGGGCGCAGATACACCTCGTCTAGCCCTCCCGTGCAAGCCACCTGTCAGGGCGGGGATGTACACGCCCCGGGGGCTCTCCGCGGTAGGGAGTCCCCTCTCACGCACCAGAAGCAAATCAGCAATCACCATGGCGACCGGTGCGCTTCCTCGCGCTAACTTGTAGGAACTTCCTGAGGGACACAGCAGGCGGTACCGCAGACTCTCCCTCTTCTCTCATGCGATTCACTTGCGTGTTAAAAAGGGGGCTCCTGAGCATCGCACCTCAGGAGCTCTTACTAGCTCTCCACCCCTCACCCCTGGCCTTGACCATGGCAGGCGACCTGGCATACCAGCGGTGGCTGAGCTCGCTCGAGGGCCGGGACCTGAGGACGTAGAGCACCAAGAAGAACATGGAGGGGAGGGGGAGGCCCGCACGGGCCTGACCTAGCTACTCCACGGTGGCCGACGTACGAGTTCAACACGACTCGAGGAGCTGACCCCAGATAGCCAAGATAAGTTCTGGCTCTGGATCCACCAGTCGCTACGGCACGAGACCCTCGCTCACTCCCTTCGCTGCCCTGCTGCGGCAACGTTTTCTTCCTTTCCCCTCCTAAGACAGCTGCTTGCACGCTAAAGGGGACATCTTGAGTGTCGCGCCTCAGGAGCTCTTATTGGACCTCAGGCCGCTCACCTCATGGCCTTGACCATGGCACGCAACCTGGCATACCGGCAATGGCTACAGCCTGCCTGGGGACCAGGACCTGTCAGCATAGAGCACCAAGTTGCCGCATGATTGGAAAGGGGAGGCCGAGCCTCGGCAGGATATGCGCATGCAAAATCTTCATAATAAGGGCAATGTTGACAAAAGGCATTACAGACACTTTAACACGCCCCCACGGGGTTCATTTCTTGATTCCTCACATGGAACAAAAGGGAGGGAATTCCTAGGAATTCTATCTACACGCACTAGATGTCGCCGACGCCATCATCAACAGTGGGCCACGTGAGGACGGCGCCAACCCCATCTAGATCAGCGGCGACGGTGGCTGGACACCGCAACCCTGTTCCGGGCTCGACAGGAGCTCGGAGGCACGTAGCTGTCATCGCTCGTCTCCGGAGACTCCACGAGCTCGAGAGAGTCACTGGACCATCAGGAGTCGCCGCTGTCGCTGGAGGAGCTGAAGGCGAGGCCTGCGACGGGCCCAGCGCCCACCGCAGCGTCGTCCTGGCGACCTCCTTCAGCGCAGCACTCCAGGCGACGGCCTTCCTTGTCGAAGACCTTGACGAACAGCACGGAGGCGCCGTCGTACTCGAAGTGGATCACGAGGGCGCCCTCCGCGCGGCAGACTCGGGCAATCTCACCCCAGCCTCGAGTCATGAAGATCTTCCCAGAGGCAACGGTTCCAATCTCCGCTCCAGTCGCTGGGGCGTCGTAGTCGGCGTGTTGCAGCCAAAGCTCGCGAAGGCCCCTCGGCGGCATCTCGGCGGCGAAGAACTACGGGAGGTGAATCCAAGTGCTCGGCGGCATCGCCGCCCATAGCACGAACTCGCGCGAGGAGTTCGCAACGTGGACCCCTGGGGCGACGGCGCACGCCTCCGTGGCACGGCGACCACGGCCCTGGCGCGGGCGGCGCCGCTCACCGCTCCTCCCTTCGAAATCATCTGCGTGAGCATACAAGGGCAACGGGTACCCAAGAGGCGGCCTCTCATACCAAGGCCGCGACACCGCCGGCCTCACGACCATCTCGCGGTGATGAGACCTCCTCTTCTTCGGTGGGAGCAGCTCGGGCTCGTTGAGGGGAGCCTTGTCCTTCTCTACGGCCGAAAACCTCCGGATCGGCGCCATGTCTGCACAAGAAAGGAGTGGAGCTAGGAATGGGAAGAAGCGGGAGAGGCAGAGGAAAGATGGGCGATGGGGGCTCCACCACCCTCCCACTTATACCAAGAGAAGGCCAACCAGCACCCCCCATGATTGCAGGTAATGATGGTTTTCCTTGCATGTCGCAGGGACATGTCAAGTCGGGCAGTTGCCGAGGTAGCGTGGGGAAGCAGAGACGCCCACGACCAATCAACCGCCACGTGTCGACCAAGGCCGCAGGCTATTGGGGCCCACGGCGCTCCGCACATGACCTTTGGCTTTGCCTCGAAGCCAAGCCCGAGCGCGCCTTGGGCCCGGGGGCTACTGTCAGCGTTCTGGGAATGGGGGTCCCGAGACTTGCCTGCCTGCAGCCCACGGTGTGGCTTTGCTAGCAGGCCTGCACGGCCTATCTTCATCAATAAGGAATTCGAGACCCTCGTGAGGGGCCAAGCCTCGCGAGGCGGATGACGCAAGACCTCCTCAGGGGCAGCCTCACCAGGCTGGCTCACGAGGGGCGGAGAGGTTTGCCTCATGAAGTGAGCCATGACAATCGAGACCAGGCGGGCGCCAGCGCGCGCAGCGTCCTTGTTTCCTCTTTGGTACTAAGGGGGCAAGCGCAGGAGCGGAGTACCGAGGCGTCAAGCAAAGGTTTCCATATCGGTGCAACAAGACCAAGACCAGAAGGACGGCAATACGGAGGTCACCATGGAGCCCAAGGTGGCGTCACCATGAGAGCCTTTTGCAGGCGAAGACCACTTTTGTCAGGATAAGCTGTACTAGCTGTCCCCTTCCGAATTGGCCGTTGTTGGCTCCCTTCCCGCTCAATATTTGGGGAGAGGACCAGGGCCTCTATTAATAGGACTAGCCACCACCGTAGAGCGGGATCTCATCTTGGACCGGATCCACCCAACCAAGGCCACACACAAGTTCGCCAAGCACAAGAACACCTCAACCTCAGGAGGCTGTTCTTCCCCTTGTACTGTTCATCCTCTGCCTAAGAGGCAATCCACCACTGCCACACTGGAGTAGGGTATTACACCACAACGGTGGCCCGGACCAGTATAAATCTTGTGTCCTTCATGTTGCGAGTTCGTCGAGTTAGTTCGTAAGAACTTAGCTGAGTTAGGACGTGGATCGGCAGGGGGGAATCTTCGCACACACCCTAGTGTTCGAACCTTAAGGGTTTTGTCGGAACCCGTGATCCGACAGGGAACGTCCCACCATTGGGGACGAAACGATATCCATTGCCTCTTATTGCTTTCAAAAACTTTCTCTTGTCAACATAGAACAATAGGAGTGTTGTGTCAATTTTTGTGATTTTTCGGGGTTCATTTGACATTTTTATGCATTAACTGAGTTTTCAATGCATTTATGTGCATAATTCAAATTTGAAGTACATACACATGCTCCAGTGCATATAAATTAGTTGAAAAATCAAATCTTTATCTTTGGGTGCATGCTTAGGTCCAATGCAAGAAATGGGAATGAATTTCAAACACTTGGGCACCGTTGATTGCTGGCAAAACATTGAGATACTTTGTTTTTAAATTATAGTAAATCCAAAACTCGTCTGAAATTCTTGAAAATTGGCATGTTATCACGGAATGACACCCGATATGTCGTGGTATTTTTCGTGTCCATTTTGAGAGAAGGCGCACTCTACTAATAGCCAACAAAGGCATTTTGAAAAAATAGCTGCCACTTTAATATCTCAAACATTTGTATAATTCAAACCGTGTGTGTTCTGTTAACGATTCACGTGACGCCACATGTCTTGGTTTTAATGGCTATAGGAGGTGCCGTGTGGACAGCTACTTGACCTTGCCTGAACGGGAGGCGTGCAAGCGCAGTCCGGTGTGTAGGCTGACCGAGAGGCGTCCAAGCTGTCCTCCAATGCGCAGGCTCATCGGGAAGCATGCGAGCTGTACGCTGCGCATGCTCATTGGGAAGCGAGCCCTTTGACTTCCATGGCCGCCCACCTTGCTCTCCATTAATGGCGCCCGAGCCGCTGCTTAATACGGGCGGCCTTACTGTTCGCCTCCCATTGCCCTCCCTCATGCAGACCTCCACCAACACCATGGCGTAGAAGGATCATCTGCCACTAGTCTTTAAGTTTGGTGAAGTCGACTTTGAGCCGGAGGAGATAGAAAATAAGGAGGAATGGGGCCTGATGGCCATGGCCCAGAACGAGCTAGCCGCGGCGGTTGCTGCCCCCGCTCCTGTCCCAGCTCCCATCCCTGCGTCCGCGCCAGTGACCATCCCCGTAGAATTAACGGGCTGGTCGCCGAGCACTATCGCAGAGCTAGAAGCCGCGGGTGTCAGCGAGGTCTCCGCGGACCCAGTCAAACCTGTGTACATGCCAGCCCCCGTGCCCGCGTGCCCCCCCCCCTCAGCGGCATGCCGCCGTCGACCGCTACCTCTCAGCGCCGCCAGCTGCCGTCCTCCTATGCCCCACCCGTCGATCGCGCGATGACATGTTGTTTCATTTACAAGTGAAGAACATTTTGTGCTGCATTGAAGAATTCAACAACGGCGTCCCGAAGTGTCGACGTTCTAGGAACAGGGGTCCCCAGACTTGCCTGCCTGCGGCGTGGCTCAAAAGGGGGCCCAGCGCGGCCCGTCTTCACCAACACAAACCCAAGACCCTCGCGAGGGGCCAAGCCTCGCGGGGAGGATGATGCGGAGCTTCCTCAGGCACGGCCTCATCAGGCCGGCTCACGAGGAGGCGGAGAGATCAAGGCGGGGTACCTCACGAGGTGCCCGTGACACAAGCCATGACGACCGAGGGCGCCAGGCGGGTGCCAGCCCACGCAGTGTCCTCCTTTCCTCTTTGGTGCAAAGGGGGCAAGCGCAGCCGCGGAGTACCGAGGCATCAGGCAAAGGTTGCCATTTCGGTGCAACGAGACCAAGACCATGAGGACTACAATATGGAGGTCATCGTGGAGCCCAAGACGGTGTCATCACCAGAGCTTTGTGCAGGCGAAGACTACTTTTGTCAGGGTAGCTAGTACTAGCTGTCCCCCTTCAAATTAGCCCGCCATTGTTGGCTCCCTTCCCGCTCAATATTTGGGAAGAGGACCAGGGCCTCTATTAATAGGACCAGCCACCCATAGAGCGAAAGGAGGTTGGAGGGGGATAGAGGTTCGGAAAGGATAAAAGGATCAGAGAGAGAGAGAGAGAAAGGTGACTGAACTCCTCCCAGCAGTTCATCTCCCCAGCCAAGAACAGACCCTCGCGAGGCTGTTCTTCCTTGTATTGTTCATCATCATCAGCCCAAGAGGCAATCCACCACACCACACACTGGAGTAGGGTATTACACCACAACGGTGGCCCGAACCAATATAAACCCTATGTCTCTTGTGTTGTTCTTTCCATAGTTTAGATCTTAGCGAGGCGGAGGGGTGCAGGTAGGTAGGAGGCGAAATCTCCGCGCGCACCCCAGTGTTCGAACCTCAAGGGTCTGCCGGAACCCGAAATCCGACATTTGGCACGCCAGGTAGGGGTGCGCCGGAATCCACCTTCTACCGCTTCGCGCCCCATCGCGTCGTCATCACCATGTCTGGCGACCAGGCGGGCAACCCAGATCCGTGGGCGGCGTGGCCCGCCCGTGCAGAGCCGCTCGCCTCGGGCGACCCCGTGCCCCAGGCAGTTCGTGGGCCGCGGGCGACGCGGACAGGCTTCGACAGCTCTCACACCGCGGCAGGCGCGGTCGGCAGCAAGGGCCTCCAATCACGCCGCGACCACGACACCGTACACCCACAAGGAGCAGGCGAACTCGAGGGCCACGCTCATAGTGGCCCGAGAGCTGCTGCAGTGCAGGCTGCTGGAGGGCGGCCGCGACGTGCTGCTGGAGCGAGTGGCAGAGCTCCTGGGCTTCGCCGCCTCGGGGGCTCACCCCTTCTGCACCCAGCTCCCATCTCAAGCCCAGGGCGGCCCGCGCGGGGGCTCTGCGCGCGCCTGCGGGCTCCAAGGCTACTCCAACGCCAGCAAAGCTGTCAGCACTGGACCGGCGGCGGCGCTGCCCCCGCTCCCGGTCCGCGAAGAAGAAGGACTCGACGCGACCCGCGGCCCCAGTGGACAGCCGCGCTGCCACCCCACGGTGGGCGCGTCAGGCAGGACCGCGTGGCATGCGAAGCATTATGGCGTGGCATTCGGAATGACGGCACCGGAGGAATACGTGCCCCTCATGATGGACCAAGGACACCCACACGAGAGCGAACAAGGCTCGCTCCTCAGCCCCGGGACGGTCCCACTGGCCATGCTGGGGACAACGATTATCGGGTACCGCTAATTCTTCAGGAGCAGGCATACGCTAACCATGGATCGCAGGAGGTGCAGGTCGCCACAGCGAGCAGCTGCCCCGCTCCCACAGTCTCCTGCCCCTCGGGAGGAGGGCGCAGGGGGCTGCAGGAGAGGGGCCGGGATCCGACATCACCACCACGGCGTTCGGAGCAAGGTGTTCTCAGGAGGTAGGCCCTCCGCTGGGGAGGTGCCTCAGGGCCTGCCCCCGGCGGAGGACCCGTGGTCGTCAGGGGAACCGCTAGCGACTACTCTACCCCATCGGCGGCGTCCTGGTTTCCGGTTGTCGTTGATGGCACTAGAGTGTGGCGCACGGCGGGGCCCTCATCTGGCGATATGAAGCAAGGCAGGCCCAGTGCCTGTGAAGCTCGCTGCCCCGTGACACTCTCACGTAATAATGAGTGGGGCTGTACACGCCCCGGAGTCTCAGGGGTGCCGGCCTCAGGCCCTGGGGCTCCCTCCCACGCCCAGTGGCAGCACTTAGCTCCGCGCTGGTGAGAAGACGTCCAAGACTAGACTAGGTGCCGGACGCGACCTTTTGTTTGCTTTCGTTGCTTTTCCCTTTGGTTGTCGCTTTCCCCCGCTAGATTCAAGTTGGATTTGAATTTGAGATTTGCGTGTGTTCGGGGAAGGGGTGCTTAGTCTCATTCGAGCAATTTCTCGCGTTTTGGTTACCACTTCGCCTCAGCTGCCTCCCCTCGCGAGCCCCTCGTGAGCCGGGTCAGGCCTAGCTCGCGCGCAGCCCAGACTGCCGCCGACGTGACCTCTCAGGAGGGTGTTTTACTGCAGATCCTACGAACCCAATCAAGGAACACTCGAGACACCACAACCTCCCACGGGCTGCCTCAGGGCCAGCACGGGACAAAGGTAAACTAGCCGACCAGCGCGTCGCTTGGGCCAACCACTTGGCGCGGGCGCATGGGCAATGTAGCGTCTACTTATACGATGAACGCAAGTTTTACATGAGGGGATCCCCCTCCAAAATGCTCTCACTGCAATCAGGCCAAAACCTGAGTTCTATTCATGCAGGGTAAGGAAGTAGGAGCGATGCACGATCAGTCGGATGAATCCCCCAATGCGTTCTCGGGAGCACCACCCGAGCCGTTGCTGGCGTCGCTGAACTCGCCATCACTGTCCGCGTCGCCTCCAGCGGCGGCAGGGCTGTTCACCACGGCGCCCTCGTCGGCCGCCACGATCACATCGTCGTTGTCTGAAGCGAAGGCCCTGATAAGAGCATCCACATTGTCTTCCACCCAGTGCGCCAGATCGCCTCGGACGGCCTGGGGGACTGGGGCGATGGCGGCGTCAAAATCAAAGTGGGGATCCATGTTCCGGAGGTGGCTGAAGACGTGAGAAAAGGCGCGCCCAAGCAGGGCATGGCTCCTCTCCTCCACCAACCTGTCAGCCCTGACCGACCGCGCCTCCAGCTGCGTCAGCACGTCCATGAAGAACTGAAGATTGCCAGCATAGTTGACTGCGTGCGGCTCGCCAACAGCCGCCTCGCAGATGTTGCCCAAGGCTGTGTTGGCTCTCTCCCGGAGTGTGGTGGGCATGGGGCCGTGCTCATGCTCCAGGATCCGCCGCTGACGTATCTCGTCCGCGTTCTGGCCCGCGATGACCTCAGCCTCCTCCATGTGCTGGCGGAGAAGGAGCAGCTCGGCCTGGGAGGCGGTTAACTCACCTTGCGCCACCTCAAGAGCGGCCCGGAAAGCGTCGGCCCGCTGTGTCGCATCCTCTAGCTTGGCCCTCAAGGCAGCAGTCCTGCCTTCAGCTTCGGCCCGGATCAACCCCAGCTTCTCTTCGAACTCGTGCTCGAGGTTCAAATGCGCCATCGCCACTCGATGTCCGACCTCCTCCAGGACGCGGGCTTCCTGTGCGGCAACATCATCCTCCGCCCGCGTCACCAAGCGCTCCCTCGTCTCCAGACGCTCGTACTCACGGGTACGTTCGGCGGCTTCCAGCGTCAACGCCTCCTCACGCTTCTGGAGCTCTGCTGGGTCGCCGGAGGCCACCTTCATCGACGCGAGGGCTGCCTCGCGCAGCTCCACCTGCTCCTCCAGTGAGTGGCACCAGGCCAGGAGCTCCTGAGCCCGCTCCTCCACCGCCGTGCGCCGCCGGTCAGCTTCCCGAGCCTCCTCAGCGGCCCAAGAACGGGCCTCCCGAGAGGTCACCAGCGACGCCTTGGCCTCTGCATCGTCAAGATCGCGCTGACGGCGCGCAAGGGCGATGGCGCCCTCTAGCTCGCGCCTCTCTACAGCCAGGCGCAGGCCCTTGGCCTCAAGGCACGCGTCTTCATCGGCAAGCTCCTCTCCAAGTAGGCTTACCGCGTCAGCCGCCCTTTGAAGGAATCCTTGGCGGAGAGCGCGACGCTCCCGAGCGCGCTCGAGCACGTCTTCCACACCATCATCTGCCCCAAGCAAGCGCCGGGGGCCGCGAGTCAGCACTCCCCCTCCGGGCTGGGAGCTGGGGGCTGGCACCCTCGCGACGGCCGGGCACGCCGCGTCAGAAGCCCGGCCTGGGGCCAGCCCGTCCCCAGCTGAAGAGCGCAAGAAGGGCCTCAGCCAATCTTAGTCCACGACCAGGCGAGAAGTCCACGGCAGGCTGGCTATGCCACAAGAAGGCCCACCAAGGATCGCGAGGTGAGCGGGGCCACGATACGCCTCGGGGCGGTTCGCCTCGTCGATCGCCCTCACCACAAGGGCTCCACTGCTCGGAGCGCTTGAGGACGGTGGAGGGGGCGAAGCCGAGGGGGACGGCTCCTCAGCCGTCTCCCCAAGCTCGGTTGGAAGGGGCCTGCGGAGCAAGGGTCAGTAAGAGCAACAGAAGGATCGGGAGTTGGGAACGGAGAAGGCTTACTCATCAGTGGCGAAGTACTTCCTACGCTTCAGCAGGCGACAAGGGTAATCGTCGCCCAGGGCCTCCCTTCTCCTTCGGAGGGCCTCAAAGTCCACGCGGAAGCGGCCTAAGAGTCGGGCGCAGGGATCAACCTGCGACGAAGATGGAGCGTCAAGGCGATCTGCGTCAGGGGCGCCTGCCTGATGTGCGCCGCCAATCGCCTCGCCAAGAGAAGCCGCCGGAGCCTCAGTGGCCTCGGTCGTAGGCGTAGAGGGCAGCTGCTTGTCACCCTCAACCTCAGCGGCACGGGCCCCGATAACTGCTTCCTCATGAGCATCGCCCAGCGCTGGCGCCCCGCCGGGAGCCCCCTTGGCCTCTGGCGCCTCGTGCCTCCCTGCTCCGCCACTTGAGGAAGAGCCACCTTGGCCGACTGGAAGGGCAGTCACCACCACTGGGTTCTCGCGAGGCCCCTGGAGGCCGGCGGGGCGCGGCCTCCACTCATCGAAGATAGGCATCTGCCTCACAAAATCTCCCCCGCTCTGGCAGAGGTATAGCAAGGCCCCTCCCTGCTGGATGCTGCCAGGGTTGGGGTCCCCCGTCAGGGTCAAGAGCGCCATCCTCAGCACTTCAGGCGTCAGGTCCTCTTCCTGGAGCCTCATACGATCATCACGCCTGTTGAAGGCCCACATCCGGCGGGAGTAGCCCTGGAGAGGAGCAACGCGGCGTAGCAGGAACTCCTTCACCACCTTGGGCGTTGTCGCGCCAAGCGACCTCAAGAATGCGAAGCGGTGCCAGACGAAGACGAGCCGGGGGCTCTCAAGCGTCTCCTGGCCCCAGCCTGAATTGGGGACAGCAGGCGAAGTTGGCTCTGACAGCAGGGGGCTGGGCACCCCAGCATCCACATACAGCCACCGATCGCGGAACCTAGCCGCGGGCGGAGGAAGCTTGAAGTCAATCCCAGAGGCCGCCCTCTCAGACGCGGCAACGAAGCTCACACATGCCCAGCATTGGGTAGGGTCAACAAGGCGCAGCGAGAAGAAGTTGCGCAGCAAGGCGACCGAAGGAAGGATGCCCATCATAGCCTCGCAAACAAAGGCGAAGACCGAAAGGAGAGTGATGGATTCAGGACCCCGATGCATCATGTGGATCTGATAATGGGAAAGCACGGCATTGAAGAAATCAGAAAAGGGAGGAACCAGACCCGCCCACAGGGCGTCGGCAAAATACGGGACCTCGGTGGCTATCCTGTCGATGGAGAAGTGGGATGCGGGCCAGGACGTCGTCCTCCCGCATTCATTGAAGATGGTGGCCAGAGCCGAGCTGACCTTACCCAAGCCCTTGGCGGGGGCCGCCAACGGCGGCGGGAAGGGCGGAGACACGGGTTTCTTCCCTCTTCCCTTTTTCATCGGAGCCATGGCGATGGGAAGGGGGGGGGAAGGCTCAAGATTGAGTTGAAAACAGAAACCGGAGTTCAAGCGGAGGAAGGATAGAGGGCGCTCGAGCAACAGAAAAGGGAATGGCTGTGTACGACTACGGGTCCGCCTAGCATGGCGCAAAATAAGGAGGGCGTGGGGGAACAGTGCCGCCCACGTCCAATCAACCGCCACGCGGCGCCCAAGGCCACAGGCTGTTAGGGCACGCGGCGCTTCGCTCTTGCCCTTCCGCCTCCTCACACGGCCAAGTCCGGGCGCACCTTGGGCCCGGGGGCTACTGTCGGCATTCTGGGAACGGGGGTCCCCAGACTTGCCTACCTGCGGCCTGCGGCGTAGCTCAAAAGGGGGCCCAGCACGGCCCGTCTTCACCAACACAAACCCAAGACCTTCGCGAGGGGCCAAGCCTCGCGGGGCAGACGACGCGGAGCTTCCTCAGGCATGGCCTCGTCAGGCCGGCTCACGAGGAGGCGGAGAGATCAAGGCGGGGTACCTCACGAGGTGCCCGTGACACAAGCCATGACGACCGAGGGCGCCAGGCGGGTGCCAGCCCGCGCAGTGTCCTCCTTTCCTCTTTGGTGTAAAGGGGGCAAGCGCAGCCGCGGAGTACCGAGGCATCAGGCAAAGGTTTCCATTTCGATGCAACGAGACCAAGACCATGAGGACTACAAGAAGGAGGTCATCGTGGAGCCCGAGACGGCGTCATCACCAGAGCTTTGTGCAGGCGAAGACTACTTTTGTCAGGGTAGCTAGTACTAGCTGTCCCCCTTCAAATTAGCCCGCCATTGTTGGCTCCCTTCCCGCTCGATATTTGGGAAGAGGACCAGGGCCTCTATAAATAGGACCAGCCACCCACAGAGCGAAAGGAGGTTGGAGGGGGATAGAGGTTCGGAAAGGATAAAAGGATCAGAGAGAGAGAGAAAGGTGACTGAACTCCTCCCAGCAGTTCATCTCCCCAGCCAAGAACAGACCCTCGCGAGGCTGTTCTTCCTTGTATTGTTCATCATCATCAGCCCAAGAGGCAATCCACCACACCACACACTGGAGTAGGGTATTACACCACAACGGTGGCCCGAACCAGTATAAACCCTGTGTCTCTTGTGTTGTTCTTTCCATAGTTTAGATCTTAGCGAGGCGGAGGGGTGCAGGTAGGTAGGAGGCGAAATCTCCACGCGCACCCCAGTGTTCAAACCTCAAGGGTCTGCCGGAACCCGAAATCCGACACGGAGGATGACAACGACAATGACGGCGCGGCACACCGCCTCCGCCATTGCCGGAAATAGTTTTTTTCTTGGGTTTAAAATTGTATCTTGGTCATATGAATATAAATTCGCAGTATGACTGAATGAAAGATATGCTTTGAGCGAACTTGCGTTTTTCTCTCTTAATGTACTCCCTCCGTTTCTTTTTAGTTTGTATATAAGATTTGGTCAAAGTCAAACTTTGTTAACTTTGACTAAGTTTATAGAAAAAAATATCAAGATTCATAATATGAAATCAATATTGTAAGATGCATCATGAAATTAATATTCACACCATATAAATTTAGTATTGTAGATGTCGATATTTTTTCAGTGAAGTTGGTCGAACTTTACAAACTTTGACTTTGACCAAATCTTATATGAAGACTAAAAAGAAACGAAGGGAGTACAGACTTATGAAACGATTTTCTTTTGAAAAAACGTTAATGGTTTTTTAAATATAAAACACTCATCGCAAACGTTTTAGTTAGAACCCCCGTATGTAAACCGACAGCTTCCCTAGGAAGCCAAGGGAAAATGTGCCGAGTAGGATTTGTGCAGCTCTTGATCGCAAACGTTTTAGATAGAACACGTCAAGTACGTGGCCAAGGACACGTACACAAGCTACGAGATATACAGGCGGATCGTTGACATGAGCAATTGTCTTCTTCTTGCTCCAGATGAGGGATCGAGCCACATAGCAGTGGCGGGAGCGTCACAAGAAGTAGATGACTAGACGATCGTTTCTCCTACTTTAGAATGCATGCAATTGTTTGTTGAGGTGTGTGCGAATGATCTGTATAGTCACTTATGTAATTGGATGTTTATTTCAGTTATATATATATATATAAATACATGGTATTCTTCTGTAGACAGAGCAAATCACACGGCTTATTAGCAGCAATCGTCTGTGCTATTATTGGACTTCACACACATTTCTGATTACGAACTTGTTTGTCGCGTATCACACACATCTTGTTCAGTTGAACCATTTACATTGTGTTCCCTAATCACACACAGTTCATCCTAGTGAACCGTCTGATGTATATTGCACACACCTTCATTTGGATGCCCATTTCTTTTGATCCTCCTAATCACAAATAGTTCATCCGTGTGAACCGTATGCTGTATATAGCACACGCCTTCATCTGGCTGCCTGTTTCTTTTGTTACACCTCATCACAAACAGTTAATTGTACTAAACTGTATGCCCTGCATCGCACACACAATTAAAATCAGAACCGTGTTTGATGCATCCGTCATCGCAAACGGTTTTGCACCTGTTTTGATGGGTTTTTTACACCACCGTTTGCGATTATGGAACCGCACATGGTTTCGTCGAAGGGTCTCTGATCGTAGTGTCGCGTTTGGACCATCCTGCAGTAGTGAGGTGTTCCTGAAGAAGACAAAGGATGGACGGTCAATCATCCATAGGCACTGGCCTAAAGTTGCAAAGACCTTCAACTTGAATGAAGGCTCAATATTCGCCTTTCGCTTCAGCAGTATTCCAGATAAGATACATCTTTCTATGTACCGTCTATGATGCTAATTTCGAAAGGTTCTAGATGTTGCATGGGAAATTTGGTGCTGCAGCAGTTGTGTAATGGGGTAGCTGACTCCTGAAGCTATATCATGTTGTACTCTGATGTATTTCAATTGTGAAATCCTGCTTCCTTAAAATGGAAATGAAATATATTATGTGCTTAATATGAATGTCAATTAGATTAATAAATGGATTATTAATAATAGGGAAATTAGCCTGCTAATTAGGTTTTTCTATTGCAAACGGTTATTCAGAAAACACCATGGGCGATGACCTCAGGCAACGCACACAGTTTCTAGGAATAAACCATGTTGGATCAATTAACAATCACACACGACATTCTCTTGAAAATTGTTTGCGTTAGGCCACCTTGCGCAAATGTTTACCACATAAAAACTGTGTGTGATGGCAGCCTTTGCCACACAGTTTCTTCGATGCAGCGTGTGTGATGCATTCAATAACTCAAATGATAAAATTGTTAATATCATGTGTAATTCCAACGCTATCACAAACGATTTGACGGGGAAAATTGTGTGTGATATACCTGCGAATGGAAACGTTTGCCTTGGAGCGACTGTGTGGGATGTATATATGAATGGAAACATTTAGGGGGGGGGGACTGACTGTGTTGTATATACTTACGACCTGAAACGATTCTGCCTATATACTTGTATTTTTTTGAGCACTACTGTATGTATAACCGTATTTGGTCGCTTGCCGATCGCACATGACCTCATTTTGTCCAGCGTCTGTGCCAGGAGGGCATATCCCCGACGTTTTCTGGTGCATGTGGGAAGGACCCCCCTATCGCCCACACTGACTTGGCGGTGGTTCCAAATGCCATCGCGGAAAGGGGTTAAAAACCGTTTGTATAGCACCTCGCTGTACCAGTGATAATCCCCTAATATGGTAAATGAGCCTGAAAAATGCCAAATTTGAACACGTTGCATTCGAGGGGACATCTTGATTGTAGAAAAAACTGAATGTCAAGCTAGGAAGGAAATTTGGATTCTCAACCCCTTCAATCTTGCTGATTTCCCCCTCGAAACCATGAAATTTCCTCGGTGATGGTTTGATTTATGAATGGCGTGCATGACGACGTAAGACAAACATTCTCAAATTTTTACTAGGGCATGGTGAGGCCATACCATGGCACCACGCCAGGCTTCATGTTTTCCAAGCATGTATTTCATTTTTTATAGTACCCAGTAAACACATTTCCTTGAAATATCCCCCATTCCTTGTAAAAGGCATGCGAATTTACTAAATAGAACGATCATGGTTTTCCAGACCGTTCTCGTGCACCTTTTCAAGCACCGATTGTTTGAATTTGAATTATGTGCATTAATGCCTAGAAAATGCACATAATACCATAAATATTGTAAATGAACCCGGAAAAGTGTCAAATTTAAACACGGTGATTAGCAGGGTTTATGTTCATCGTAGAAAAAAACTCATGGACAAAGGACAAATGAAATTTGAATTCCCATTCAATCTTGGTGATTTACTATCGCATACGATTCATCTTCGTCGCCTCTGTGAACCGTGTGTGTTCACCCACACATGCAAAAGAAAGAAAGAAAACCCTTGCCCACTTCGTCCCCACCCACTCACCGCGAACTCCTCTGCAACTTTGCACCTCATCAACTTCTATCGCGGCGGCCACCCTAAGCTCGACGGCTATTGTCGGGGGGTGGAGGTTGCGCTCCAAACGGCACGGGATTTCACCCCTACCGCTTTCATCCGCCTATCTACGTCGATGTTCTAGACTCTGGCCGACTGGGGTTTTCTGCGGGATTGGGCCAGGGATTTTTCTCATGGAGAAGACAATCAACTTAGCAAAATATTCACTCATCTCTTATCGTAGTCTGTCCGTTGTTGTTAATCAACCGGCGGAAATCGTCGTGGAATCACTTTTGTTCTAGCTGATTCATGGGTGTTCATTCACGTGTCCACAGTGCGAGCACAAATCGTGCAAGTGTGGTCGCGGCTAGTCGGAAATGAAGTTCTATCTCACCATTCCGTATGACTTTAGGGAGCGCTCGGTATGTTCAATCTCAACCTACCACGGTCGGCATGGCCTAAATTTGTGAACATATACCGTCTATTGCTACATTATCTATATATTTGCATCAAATCTTTGTTACATTATCTATTTTTAATTATACATTTTTGTACTTTCAGTTCATCTATATATTGATCTGTTCTATCAGTTACTCCCATATTTGCATCTTGCTTTGTTATTTCAATATATCTCATTTACGATCTTAATTTTCATTTCAAGCAATACATCCCTTGCTTTGCAAGAACAGGAGTAGAAGGAAATCTTGGGCTTTACTTTGGTGATGACTCCCAGGATGTCATATTGACAAAGCAGCATGGGTTTGCAACGACGGTTAGCATAAAACTTAATGCGGACCATTGGAGAAAAATGTCCAAGTGTTATGAACTAAAAGCTAGCAATAAAATGCTAGTGCTTGCACCATAGCCTAGTCTAATTAACATGGATGTTTACTTCCCCAACGTCATCAGCCGATCAAAGTATGATCGAGGTTAGTGTCCTTTCAACTTTCTCTATGTTGTCATATTACTTAGCAAAATCGGGGTATTTGTTTTGACTAATTAATCACTATTTAAGCAACCAATTGTGATTTCACTTTCCGACTCCGTTCCTAGGAGGTAACAAATTCTATTTACCAATTTATGCGCACTATATATTCTTCTGCCATGTTCTGAATAAATAATACCTTTCCACCTTTTAAGCAGGATATGTTGGATGCATAGTGAATGATCTGTATGTTACTAAGCATACCAAATTTCATTGGAAGGGCTTGAAGCATGTCAAAAACTTTGTTGATAATCTGGCAGAGATAGCACAACGTGTGAACGCTGGATTTTGGATGGGATTAATTGTAACTATAGTGCACACATTGAACAAGACCAATTGTGTCCATAAAACGCTGGTAAAAAGTCCTATTTTAATGTTGATGTTCATAAACTATATGTCGATGTACAAAAGTAGGGGTCCTTTTTGTACCCCTTTACTTGTGCGCGGGCAGTCGCAGCCACATGCCTGCGACCACGCTTGGCGGAGCAGAGGAAGCGAACACACAAGACTACCAGAGCAGCGCCAAGCCAGAGGCGCGAGGAGCGAAGGGACAAGGTGGGATCTCCCCGGCAAGAGCCTTGCCGGGGCAACTTGCCCAACACCAGCAGAGTCGCCAACCTTGAGCCTAAGAGTCCTGACACCGTCGATGACGTTGGAACCAAGGCTCGGGAGGCGCCTGCATGGTGGCATGCAGATCTTTGTGGAGACCAAGAATTTACAAGACCTGATGAGGACCAGAATACGGAAATCCCCCCGGCAAGATCCTTGCCGGGGACATCTCCGGGGCCACAGCCAGGCCCCCACCTGCCAAGGCTTCACCGCCATTCCAACACAGCAGTGAACCCGCCAACAAGGCATGCACCTGTGTGGTGACGTGCAGCTTCTAGGCCAACTCAGCAAGCACCTGTGTGGTGGCATGCAGATCTTCGTGAAGACTCTGCTACTACACCAACTCAGCAGCCAGCCAGCCAGCGTGGCGTTGCATGCCTAGTCAGCCTGGACGTGCGTCTGAGCAAGACGAGGCGGCGACGGACGAGACGAGCTTCCTTGCTGTCCCCGATAAAGTGAGAGGGCACATCGGTAGCGCATTAAATGTGTTTGTCCTGCGGTGCCAGGCGATAGACTTGTGTGAAGTACAACTTTCCACCTCATGTGTGCCACTTTGGCGACCCCTTTGGCTATAAAAGGAGGACCGAGGCATACTAGAGGGGGATTCGGACTTTTTGGACGATGCACGCCTTATAGCTAGTCCAAGAACACCAAATAAACACAAACCAACAGGAGTAGGGTATTAGCATCACTTGCGGCCCGAACCTGGATAAATTCCCCCGTGTTGATCTTCTAAACCCGCTCTTTCCACAGCCCCACGCCCGCCAACTGTAGAAGGGATTCTCTGTGATCCCATAGGTGTCACTTCCCCCAACATCTTTGGCGCGCCAGGTAGGGGGCGCAAGGTGTGAAAATCCGATTTTGGAGTCAACTTATCGACTCCATCGTTGCGATGGCTCGAGAGAAGAAGGCGGCATCAATCAGCCGCGCTCTGGTGCCGTCCGCAGCTGCAATAACCATCCGCGTGGTAGTAAAAAGCTAAGTCACGCACAACCTTGAGCATTTCTTCTTAATATAAGGTTATTCTCCTCGAAAGATCTTGCTCTTTGTACGGAAAACCTGCACGCAATGGGACCCTTCCGCTATTGGCAACGCCCTTGTTCGGTTTCGAGTCTGCTCAACAGTTCAAGCAGCCGCACTGAGAATGGCGAGGTGACCTTCCCGCTATTAGCAACGCCCTTGTTCTGTTTCGAGTTTGCTCAACAGTTCAAGCGGCCGAGCTGAGAGTGGCAAGGTTGTTTGTCTAGCAGCAAGCGCTACTACAAAAAAAGACACTTCCGTGATGATAGTAGGTCACATTTTCTGTCATGCATGTACATCCATGACAAACTTTTGACAGAATCAAGATAGTCATACATGTGTTGTCGTAGAAGTGTTCCATGACATTACCAAAATTATCATCACGGAAGTGTCCACTTCCATGACAATTAATCGTGCGTCATGGAAGTGCTTTCGTCAAGGGTGACCGACACGTGGCATCCACTGTAACGGGATGCTATTAAGCTATCGGGTCCGGTTATGGATCCGATAACCCGCTAACAGCCCAGACCAATGAGGATTTTCCATGTGTAAAATTCTCATTGGCCGGAGGAAACACGTGTTGGCTCACCGTTGGAACAGATGTCATCCATTCATTGGACAGGAGGCGCCTATTATACGTCGACACATGGCACGGCCCAACAGAGGCCCATTCCGGTGAAAAGGCCAGCCCATTTGACTTGGTCAAAAGGTAACGGGCCGGCCCATGAAAAGCCTGTTAACGGCCTGTTCGCATATAGCCCATTTACGGCCCGCTAACTCACGGCTCGTTACGGCCTATCTGAATTCAGCCTAGTAGCTTCATCTGGGCCTTCAAATATGATTCCAGCCCATTGTAACTTCCGGCCCATGTATGGCCCATGATGTCTTTCGGCCCATACGAGACCATTTGTAACTCTTGGCCCATTAAGGGCCCGTGGTGAATCTGGCCCGCAATGAACAGTGTACCCCTTTATACCCATTAAGGGCCCATTATTCCATTGGGCCGTTTCCAACCCGTGTTATATTTCGGCCTTCTCAGGGCCCATTT
Source organism: Triticum urartu (assembly GCF_003073215.2). Classification (NCBI taxonomy): domain Eukaryota; kingdom Viridiplantae; phylum Streptophyta; class Magnoliopsida; order Poales; family Poaceae; genus Triticum; species Triticum urartu. The sequence continues at coordinate 375,071,770 of NC_053023.1, read as the reverse complement.
ATTCTTGGGCTCATTTCCAGCATTCGGTTACTTACGGCCCGTCATTGTCCTTTTCTGCCTGTGGGCCAAATTCAGCTCGTGGTTACAATCGGCCTGTTTGTGGCCCGTTACTCCGTTCAATCATTTTCATAACGTTATCAAATACGGCCGATTAACGACGGCCTGTTATTGTCGGCCCATGAACCGACGATTCCAAATCTAGCCTGTTTACGACCCATAATGCGGTCTGTTATTGGCCCATGTTTGGCCTATCGATCATATGGCACGTAGAAGGCCCATTGATGCTACGACCCTAAGAAGGCTCATTCTTTCTATGGCCCTAAGAAGGCCCACTATTTCTATGGACCGTAGGAGGCCCATGGTTACTACAGTAAATATGTAGCCCCTAGTTATTGTGGCCTAGTTCTAAAAAAATAGGTTATTGCGGCCACTAGCAAACCGCAGAAAAAGAACTGCACTGACTACAAGCAAACAAATAAACAAGACAACAAGGAAATAAATAAGCAAGCAACTTACGCTAGGCTATCACGGCTATTACACATATTACATCCACTGGGCATTAAAGTTCGCCACCAGTGCAAATATAGGGAACAAAGCAGCATATCATATACACTGGTTGTCAAAGTTGGCGACAAGTGCAAATAAACGCCACAGCAAAAAAAGTCCAAAACTGAAACCACTTCAGAAGAGCTCAAGAAACAATATCCTGGGTACCCATAATGCTGGCAAGATGCTTAGCAAGCTTATTAACTTTCTCTTGTTTGGCACTTAAATCCTCCAGCACTTGTTGTTGCACCAGAAAGTATGCATCCGAATTCTGCAGGGAATTCCTCAGTCCTTCGGCTTCCTGGGCATAACATCTGATCGATGTCTTTCAACTTGAAGTTGAGACTCAAGAAGCCAAACTGAATCAGGCAGCGAGTTCGAAGAGCGGGTACCAGCAGTAGTAGCCAGTAACTCAAACACTACATCAAGACATGACTTTGGGGTTGTCTTAGTGTCTTCAATATAGTTTTTATCAGCTTTCTTGGAGACCAACAGGGATGTCTCACTATCTTGACCCTTATCTGCATTACTTCCTTTACCATTGCATAACAGGGTACTCTTCTCGAATATTTTATCCGCGTTCTAAAAGAGAAACAAACAAACACATACAGGTTTACAATGTAGCATACGAAACTCATTTTTGTAAACTAGTTCAGTAGTAAGGTGGACAGGATAATAGCATGAAACAAACATATATCTATGTAGTATGGTCACTATATGGTCTATATCATTCTAGTTTATGTTGCCAAATCAAGATAGATATAGTTTGAATCATATCTATTTAAGACAAAGCAGCATAGACAGAATATAAGTGTGGGAAACTACACAACAAGAACAACACTTGTAATGTGCATGGCATGAGAACATAACTGTTTATTCAATTGAAACTGAAATCAACATAGAGCAAGTTACAACAGCAAACACGTTAAAGAAATAGGTTTAAAACAAGAGAAAGTGGTATGAACCTATTGCGCCATTGGAGTTTCAATTGCATCCTTCAATTTGAAATTAGTTGGTATGAGTAAATACAGTGATGCAATAGCAAAGTAGTATGAACCATAGCTACGGAACCTGACATGAGAACAATTCTTCTTCTGCTTTAAGCGTTGACTTGGTTCGGAGTGGTGGTCCTCGTGCTTTGGGTACTGTAGTTGCCTTACTAACTGCTCGTGTTTGGGTGCTCTGTGGTGGAGACGGTGTTCTGTCAACTGGAACTGGGTTACTATCTGTTGGGGTTGGGGTTAGAAGGGTGTAGCTGGTTCTCTGTCCAACTGGGTAGGGGTACAATCTGCGTGAGTCTGAGTTATGTGTGGTGGGGCTGGTTCTTGGGCAAGTACAACCGTGGTTCTATCTGCATCGACAGGTAGCACAATCTTTTTTGAAGACCGTGTTTTTACTCCTAGAGATACTGCCATCGCCCCCTCCAATTGAAATGGCTGATAAACAAGAAAAGTAATTGAATGTACAGACATTATAAGATAGACATATGCAATGGATAGTAGGGAAGAAAACAGGGAATGAAATAATTCACATTTATGTTGTCTAACCAAACAGAATAGCAGGACATAATTTCAGATATATTATGGCTAATTAAACAGGATATCATGACACAATTTCAAATGTATGATGGCTAACTAAATAGGATAGAATGACATAATTCAAAATATGATGACTATGTAAACAGGATGAGAAGATATAACTATATTATGTCTTTAGAAAATGGGTTGGCATGCCATAAAATTTAGATACATGCTGTCTATGTAAACATCTTGGCATGATATAATTCAAATATATGATTTATATACTAAGCAAGTGAATATCTGAATCCTCCTCTAAAGAGCTATCTGTAACCAGCAAGATATCTGCTTCAGCAGGTAGCATTGTCTGCTCTGAAGACCTTGTTTTCACTCCAGATTTCTCCATCACCAATTCAAATGGCTGATGCACAGGAAGAGCAGTTGAATATACAAACATTGTCGACAAATGCGACGAGAATTACAAAAAAGGACGGCATGATATAATTCACATATATGACGCTTGGCTAAATAGCATGGCATTGCATAATTCACATATATAATGCCTTGCAACAAGATAGCATTGCATAATTCACATATATAATGTCTTGTAACAAGATGGCATTGCATAATTCACAAATATGGTAATTAGACATTAAACATGTGGCATTCACACAAAGCATGTCTAAACTAAGGAAATGACATAGCAATGCAAGATACCATACGCACGATATGAGCAACATAACCCTACCAAGTTAGAGCATGCACCTCGGGGGGGGGATAGGACTGGTCATCTGTCTCTGAATCCTCCTTTGAGGAGCTATCCGTAACTAGCAAGATATGCGCTTCGTCAGATAGCATTGTCTGCTCTGAAGACCTTGTTTCCACTTCAGATTTTTTCCATGACCGTGTCGAATGGCTCATGCACAGGAAGAGTAATTGAATGTGCTAAAATTGTTGACAAATTTAACACGTAATAAAAAATGATGGCATGATATAATTCACATATAAGATGACTGGCTAACCAGGGTGGCATTGCAAAATTCACATATATGATGTCTGGCTAAACAAGATGGCATTGCGTGATTCACACATAGGATAAAGAAACTAAACAGATGGCATTGACACAAAGCATGTCTAAACAAAGCAGATGACATATTTGATGTATCCAGTAAGCAATGCAAGGCACCATATGCATGGTATTACCAACATCAGCATGTCAAGTTAGAGCGAAGACCTCAGGGGGTAAATAGGAGTGGTCTTCTCCTTCTGAATCCCCCTCAGAACATTTATCTTCCTCTTGATTATGATCCGTAATGGGTGGAGGGGGGCTGCCTTTGCACCCACCATGGAGCGACTTCTGCATGAAATTTTATTGCCACACAAGGCTCGTCTCTTTTGCTCTACATGTTCAGTTCCATTGTGTACAATAACTAACATGCATAGGAATAAAACATAGTGAGATTATGTAAGGAGTGCATGCACAAATCCAGAGTGATGGTAGCAAACTGTGGATAGACCCAAAACCAATGATATCAGGCAGATAATAGCTTTAGTTAAAAAGTACAGATAATGGCTCCTTTAATGTTTGTTTGCACTCAACATGAAACTCATAGTAGACACCCGAGATTAACCAGATAGTAGACAGATAGTACTGATTGCTTCCCCAATATGTACCCCACAACCATTTAAAAACTCAAGTTTCAGCATTAGTTTGGACCTGACTCGGAGTCTAATAGGTGAACACGATGATAAAGTAGCATGTCATCATATTAAGAAATGCATAATGTAAGCATACACGGAAGAGTGTGACCTCTCTTGCGGACCCGTGTAGTCCTCAAGCTCATCTGCTCAGTTGATGATGGTAATGCAGTTGTCGTGGTTGCTGACGGCAGGGAAGAAGATCTAAGGCGGCGAAAGACAGTCTGGAGAGTGGATCCCTGCTGTGGTGAACCCTTCCGTCATTGGATCAGCTGAGCTGGAGTGTAACACATCACAGCAGGAGCAGGACAAACCACACAAGTTTTTCATTCACACATATCTGTAACAGAAGTAATTGTGTAAGGGCTTGTTTGAATTTGAGGATTCTACAATGCAGGGATAGGAAATAGACAGGAATATGATAGGAATGCATGTGCAAAAAAGAGAATTTAGAAACATAGGATTTATGCCAATCTGGGTGTTTGATTCACAAGAATTGGAAGATCACGGGATGCAAAGAAGCAAGGTGAGATTTAGTCAAACCACAAGAAAATGTACGGTTATAATGTTATTATGCTACTATCTCTTAGTCTTGTGCTTCATGAATAGGAATTTGAAAAGGAGGACAAGTGGAAATTAAAATTCCTACGGTTTTTCTTTCAAGGAGACACTAAAGTAACAATTCCTACAGTTTTCCCTTGCTCCATTCCTTTGAACCAAATTCATGAATAGTAGTACCATAGGAAACTTTCCAATTCCTATGTTTTCCTTCACTTTTCCTTTCAAGCACTGGTGATTCTAGTAGGCAGGCTTGAGCAAGGAAAAGCCTACACTCAAAAAATGTTTTTGTGCTACTTCTATTACTTTGGACCCAGGCCACTGCCCTACTAGCTCAACTCCCAGGCCCATCGACAAATGCACAGCTCAGACGCGCAGAGATTAATAATGATGGCGTTCAAGAGAGCCCATCATGGATAACTAAGTTGTCTGGTACCTCACTGCTTGTCATATAGTAGGAGAAACTAATCGTATTTCACGTTACTACGTGTGCTCAGTGGACAATATATACATAACATGTAGAGTAAAAAAGAGATGCAACAAGTGTACAACCTCTTTGGCGAAGCCATGTTGATCTCAGCGTGATTGGGTTGGTCAGTGAGGATGATCCAGCTGACTTGGCTGTCGGAGGAGGGGAAGAATATCTAAGGTGTCTGGAGCTGGAGCTCGGGGTACTGCTCCGCTGTGATGGAGGGTTTCGTTGTTGGAGCAGCTCCGGTGAGTTGTACGACGCCGAGGCTGAAGCAAGACAAGAGAGACAACGCTAACCTGAGTGGAATTCTAATAGCATCTCCAATAGATGATGTAAGAATACATAACCACAAAGTTCTAGATGTAAAATACATCAGCCGCTCATCTCTGAACTTAACTCGTGAAACTAAATTTAACTGTCGAAACTGAACTTAACTATCGAAACTGAATTTTTCTATCGAAACTGAACGCACTAGTAGCAGAAAAGCAGTAGCAGCAGCAGTAGCGCGTGCGAGAGCCGGGGTAGCTAGTCGTGTAGCAGCATCAGGTGAGGCTACCCTGAGCCGCCGGCCACCACCGGCCAAACAGCCTCCCCCCGCCACCCGCGGCCGGCGATGCGCCGCCCCGCCCGCCCCGAAACCACTCCCCACCGCCGGTCCGCCGCTGCCCTGGCCATCCCTCTAGGCCCCCCGTGCCGAGCTTTTTCTCCGGCGATCCCCACGCCACCACCGGAGACCACCGCCCCCACCCTGAACCCTAAGATAGATACTGGGGTACCTCTCCGACGAGCCCCCCTCCCTGCTGCGGCTGGTTCTTCCTTACCTCTGGCGAGCCCCCTCCCCCACCCCCTGAAAATCGACTGTCCCGAAAGTCGATTCAGTCGACTGAAGTGTAGCTAAATCATAGCAGCATCGCAAGCAAGAGCAAGAGCAAGAGCAGCAGCGCGAACAAGAGCAAGAGCAGACCAAGCAGGGGACAGAGAGCAAGAGCAGAGCAGCAGCGCGAGCGAGAGCTAAAGCAATAGCAGCTCCTATTGATGTGGACATCGCCGCCGAGGGAGCGATGTCGTGGAGGAAGTGGCCAGCGACGCCTCCGTTGATGGAGCCGCCCCGTGTCGGGTCGGGACCGAGCGCCGGTAGCACCATGAGATCAAATCAAGAAGAAAATGCGGAGATTAGTGTACAACCTGTTTGGTGGCGCCGATTACGCCTCAGCTTCATCCGAGGAAACAGTGATGATGATACTCTTCCAGTGGTGTAGGTGAAGACAGCAGTGTGGGAATGGAGGAGGCACGAAAGATAAGGGGAACGTTGGGGCAGCTCCTTGGAGGTGGAGGACAGGGTGGCTGAACCGGTGGGACGACGAGATCGATGATGGATCCTTATCCGGTACGGTGGATGAGGGACGTCGAGGTGTTGCTATGGATGACGTCGTTGGGGAAGAGGCTCCGGCTGGGTGATAGACAGAGGAGGGTGTGGGGCGTCAAGAGTTTTCACGGCCTCGGTGTACGAATGGGTGGGCAGATGGGATGGGAGTGGGGAACCATGGCTTAGGGACGCGCTTGTTCGAAATGTGGGGTAAGTTACAAAAGTACCCCCACCGATTTGAGCTAGGCGGTTCTTTCGGTTCAGGGGTAACACGGGCATTTCGCGTGTCAGGATTTCATAGGAGGTGGGAGTTTTCGCGCGCATTATAATTTTGGAATAGCAAGGCGCGGGTTGAGATGGAGCGAGTTGTCGGAGCACAACGAGACAAAGCTATATCTTAAATATTTCAAGGTAACAAGGCGCGGGTTGAAGAGGCGGGAGTTTCGCATCACGATAGACAGAGACGCTAGCTTGAAATTTCGGCATAACAAGGCGCGGCTTGAAATTTCGGGAGAACAAGCTTAACATGTACCCAGAAAAAAGACAATTCGCACCTCATCACTAGAGAGAGCTATGTCCCGTTTTACTATATTACTAGAAATGCATTCAAATACAACAAAAGAACTAAAAAATCAGGACAACAAACATAACGTGTATAGTACCAAAACAATTTGCACTTCCCTCAACAATAAAAAACAATGTGTGTTGTCTAGCATATGGACTAAATTTGAGTACATTTTCCCTATTTGAATGGGACTGTACTCGGGTTAGTTATACAACCATCTAAATATTATCTTCACAACACATGACATGCATATAGGAGAAGTAAATTCCTATGTAAATACGAACTACATGTACATACGATCTCAAATTCAAATATATATACAGATTTTATGTTGAATTCAAATCATAGTACATGTATGCTCTAGCTAGATGTTCGGAATCTAAACCATGTATGATATACTACGTACAATGTGTTTAACAAGCACAACACACACACACACACACAAACACCATTTAGACTAGTAAGGTACACGTGCATTGCACGCATGAGATTTCGCGACCAAATTATGAATAAATACGACATTATAGCATGTAAGGTTTGAGCCATATATGCATGATGTAGATGTTCGTTTAATGCTTATACTTCATTTCATTCAAAATCATCTAGTTTTTATAAGAAAGCTAATCTATTTTAAGATTCATGGAATTGTGTGTTGTAAGGCATAAAGTAAAAAGAAATAATGGCAAATCATGTAGAAAAACATTTTGGCAATTCTGATACGGAAGATTCTAGAACAAAGAAGAAGTGCTTGTGTTTTGAGGTTTGTGCATTATGCTTAAGTTCAACCACGGAGTCTTCTAGATTGTACATGTGGCAAAATCTGGTGGAATCTAGATGATATCCAACGGCCAGTTGTGCTCAAATTTTCCATCTTTGCACCATCGGATTGGCCTCATCCAACGACCATCTTTCAAAGTTAAAGTTATCCGCACACTATATAAAAAATATAAAATATAATATATATATATAGGGGTATAGATATTGGTATGTGATGCGACAGCCACCCATCATCTCCAATTAGAACAGTGTGTCGATGCACAAATGTAATGTGGCCAAACGATGTCTGCCATCGATATCTCAACTACAAATCGGTCTGACCTTGTTCAATGTGTATACAGTACAACATGCTCGTTTCCAAACCACACCACACATATCTCAGTTATATTCATGCATGCATGGGTTTCAAATATCATGATCTCTTATTCAAATATTTGAATTCTACTTTACATTGATTATGACATCACCTAGTCTTTTACACCCACACAGTCATTGTCGATGTCAAAACCGGCGGATCTCGGGTAGGGGGTCCCAAACTATGCGTCTAAGGCGGATGGTAACAGGAGGCGGGGGACACGATGTTTACCCAGGTCCGGGCCCTCTTGATGGAGGCAATAGCCTACTTCCTGCTTGATTGATCTTGATGATATGAGTATTACAAGAGTTGATCTACCACGAGATCATAGAGGCTAACCCTAGAAGCTAGCCTATGGTATGATTGTATGTTGTCCTACGGACTAAAACCCTCCGGTTTATATAGACACTGGAGGGGGGTAGGGTTACACAAGGTCGGTTACAAGGGAGGAGATATACATATCTGTATTGCCTAGATTTCCTTCCACGCTAAGTAGAGTCCCATTCGGACATGGGGCGAAATCTTCAATCTTGTATCTTCATAGTCCAACAGTCCGGCCAAAGGATATAGTCCGGCTGTCCGAAGACCCCCTAATCCAGGACTCCCTCAGGAGCCCCTGGACCAGGCTTTAATGACGATGAGTCCGGCACGCAGTATTGTATTCGGCATTGCAACGCGGGTTCCTCCTCCGAATACTCCATGGAAGATTTTTAGAACACAAGGATAGTGTCCGGTTCTGCAAAACAAGTTCCATATACCATCGGAGAAAGAATAATATTTCCACAAATCTAATCTGCTAACACGTTTAGCAATATCACATCATGTCATGGCTCGGACATCATTCGAACAGTTTTCCTCAACCAGCACCGCACATATCGAGGCGGTTTTCTTGACACGTCTAGTCGAAGCAGAGATCGTGTCCCCTTATCACGGGATTCTCATCAATACGGGTATGGGTAAACCAACTGTGCCATCAATTACGGCACTCGGGGAGTAGGCGATTTTAACAGGTAAGTGGGGAGGCGCATCGCCTCCTCCGCCCTTATAAAGGGACAAAGATTCCCCCTTTTTACCCACGCCTTCTTCCTCCTTGCTTATCCATTCTCGCGCATTCAAGCTCCAGCGCCCAAGTTCGCGTGTTTCTCCTCAAACCACTCCAATCATGTCCGGAGCGGGAGGCAAGTGGATGGTCTCCTCCGTCACGGCGGAAGACATCACAAAGCTACGGGCAGCCGGATATCTGGCCGCGGACATCGTGCACCGGCTGCCAGCTGCGGGACAAATCGTCCCTATGCCCGAACCCCATGAGAGGGTAGTTTTCCTTACCCACTTTGTGCATGGACCGGGATTTCCTCTCCACCCGTTTGTCCGCGGGCTCATGTTCTACTACGGGCTGGATTTTCGCGATCTGGCCCCCAATTTCATCCTCAACATCTCGGCGGTTATCGTCTCGTGTGAGGCCTTCCTCCGCATCCGGACCCACTTCGGCCTGTGGCTGAAAACCTTCAATGTCAAACCGAAGGTGGTGGTCGGCCAGCAAGCAGAGTGCGGAGGCGCCATGGTGGGCAAAATGCCCAACGTCACCTGGCTAGAAGGCTCCTATGTGGAGACCATAAAGGGGTGGCAATCGGGGTGGTTCTACATCACCGAGCCGCGCGACACCAACTGGGTGGCGGCCCCCAAGTTTCGATCCGGATTCCCCATGCGGCTCACTTCCTGGAAAGAGAAGGGCCTGTCCTGGGGTTCTTCGGTGGAGCTGACCGGACTCCAGACCTGCAACCGGAACATGATTAGCAAGAAAATCAAGCTCACCAACATGGTCCAGGTCATGCTCTTCCGCCGGATTCTCCCGTGCCAATGACGGACATTCAATTTGTGGGAGTTTGACCCGGCCCAGCACCAAATGCTGCGAGAGCTCTTTGACACGACACACGAGGACGTCTGGAGGGTGCTGTTTAAAGGCGCCGAGGTTCCCCCTTCCCTCACCGAGGACCGCGGACTCAGCGCAAAGCGCCGCGCCAATCCGGTAAGTTTTCATATCTTTCAGGGTATTTATTTGCCCCGTTTAAATGATGTGCGGGATCTAAGTTCTCACGCCATCAATAAGACTGGATAAAGATAGCGGAGCGACTCGATTGCCCAGCCCCTCTGCCTGAAGATCCCGCAGATGCACTCCTGACGGAGATGCTGACTCCGGCACCTTACGTGGTGCCGACAAAGAAGGCCAAGAAGAAGGCCACGGGGACCTGAAAAGGTCTCCGGCGCAAGGCTGCATCAGACTCATCGTTCGATCATTCTGACGCGCCCTCCTCCCATAAAACAAGGAGGAGGAGGAAAGTTCTCTCCCCCGGATGGGGGAGACAAGAAAAGGAAGGCCGACCCATCCGGGGAGGCCGAAGGGTCCAAGAAAGGAAGGACCCTCCCTCCGGACTGTGCCACGACGGCCGCCGACAGCGGCGACGAGTGGCTACCCAGGGACAAGCCCCTGGCGAAGTCGTAAGTGTCCGGACACCATAGTACTTCATGGTATGTTTTATTGTACTGCCTCTCCTCATGCCGAACATGATTATGCAGTCCGTCCTGATCTCATCTCGACGTATCCTCGTCGAGCGGTTCTTTGGACTCGTCGGATATGAACAGTGGTTCTCTCCCGACCGCTTCCACCCCTCGTCCTACGGACAACGCCGGGGTGTTGTCTCGAAAGGCACCGAGTCAAGGGGAGGTGGTCCTAGGGGCGCCTCGAGGCGACTTCCCGGACCCTAGGTACCAAGTGAGCGAGGCTCCTACGGGCTCCGAGTTCGGCCCCGAGCCGAACACTGTGCCGGAACCTTCGATGGTTCCAGACTCCGGCAGGCGGTCCCCCGTTAAGGGGGGCCAACCATCCGTGCCGGTGCCCTCTGTCCATCCCGAGGCACCGGACAACTTGCTGGAAGCGCTTCGCAGTGCTTCCATCGACGAAGAGCACCGCATTATCATGAGTGCGGTGGTCGAGAAGGTTTAGTCCGCCAAAAACGGGCTGACCAAAGCTTGCGCCAGCCTCCTAACAGGCTTTGAGGTAAGCAATCAATATATATATATATATATATCTAAGAAAATATTACCGCATAGATAGTAGCCCCTGATGCTCTGTTCGGTGTTCGAGAAGAAAGGCCGAATAGAGGATCAAATGATGAGTTGGGAGTCTAATAAGAATGTGTCTATTTGTAAGTGCAGGCTTCCCTGCTGGCCGCTGCCGCATACTGCGGAGGTCTTTGCACTGAAGCAGGACCTGGAGCGGTTTGGGGACGAGCTTGGCCTTACCAAGAGGCAGCTCGAGGGGATCAAAGGTATGCAATACCTTGTGTACGCTTTCTAAAAGAATTTGATTGCCAAATAATAGGATCATCATGAATTTGCCAGGGGCCACGACCGAGGTGGCGACCCTGAAGAAGGCGCTGTCCGAGGCCGAAGACAAAGTGGCCAAGGAGCGCATCGAGCGGGAGAAGCAAGAAGCCCGAGTGGGCGAGGTGCAGCAAGAGCTCGAGGCTCTTGCCAAGAAACATGAGTCCTTCGAGCTTGACTCCAAGACGCGAGAGTCCGAGCTCGCACAGGCGCTTGAAAGCGCCCGGAGCGCCAAGGCTGAAGCCCACAAGGCCCTCCAGGAAATTGAGGCGGCGAAGAAAATAGTAGCGGGAAAGGCATTCATTATGCAAAGCAAGCATGTGAAGGAAACTTTCCTTTTTCTTACCCGATTCCGGAGCTCTCCAGGAGCGTTCGCAGATCTTCCATGCAGTGTACTTGATGCCGCGGAGTTTTACCGAGCTGAAGAGGGAAGCTCGACAGAGAAGTTGTTGTGGTCCCAGTATACTGGGACCGAACACCCGATGCCTTTGAGCAACCAACTGAAGCAATTGGTCGAGCTCCACAAGGCGGCCGAACAGGTGTAACGCCCCAAGACCGGAGCTTCAGATGCCTTCCATGGTTTCCGAGATTCGTCGACCCGATGCCACCAGAGGTCAACTCCGGCGACCCCGCACCTGCATCTCCGCCAACGCCGTCCATCTCCGTCGCGCCCTTCTTCCTCTACCTCGACCACAACGCCCGGAGGCTGCCCCTCGCTGCGGCTGCACCCAGCAGGAGCTCCCGCTGGACCCTGATAGCTTCTACCGCATGTTTGCTAGAGCTCCTCTGCTCCATCCGCCCTCTGCCAACAACCAGCATCTATCGCTGCTTCCCTGCTTCATGCCAAGGCTGACCCCGGCCACTTCTTCCATCCGCCGCTTGACCATGCGCCAGCAACCAGCAGCTCGAGCTGCCTCCACGCGTCTCCGGAGACCTCCCGAGGCAGGGACCAGCAAGCCCCTCGACGCTCCTTCATTTCTTCAAGATCGCCAAGTCTAGTGATACGCCAAGTTTCCGTCGCTATGGATCCGACAAGACCCGTGTACGATTATGTGGATTCACCAAGCATCTCTCCGAACAAACGGGAACCACTACTGTCGCCAAGATCGAGAGTACCTGTACGAAAACGCCAAGTACCCCTTCATGTCGGCAAGACCCGCAAGTCGGACCCCGAACGATCGACGACTCGTGGACCATGTACAACTACCGCCGCCATGGGTTTCATCAAGTTCCTCGCCATGACTATGAACGTCTATGAACCGTGTACGACTACCGCCGCCTGAACGTCTACAGAACATGTACCGTCGACCCTTGAAGACCCGTGGACGGCAAGTTCCTTGCTTTGACCCCGAACACCTACGGAGTATGAACATCTACGGAGCGAGAATGACTAATTCCACTACCACCGTCGTGAGAACGCCTAGTTCCCTCTACGTACTCGTTCCGTCCCAAAAACGCACGCTTCAAAGGTATAACGTCGAGACGACCACCATGGATGAATGTTGTGTGATACGAGTTGAACCCCGTGTTTGCACCGTGCCCGTTTGTTTCGTGCACAACCCTCGGTTGTCATGCCACCGACACATGGGACACCCGGTAACCGAGATCACCCCACCATCTCTTGCGTGTTCCACACATCTGCACATTCCTCTTTTGCTACCGTATCTCAGTCGAGTTACCGGAACCGGAACATTGTCGTGGCACCGTTTTTGTTATCTTTGTCGTGGCACCCTTTTTCTTTCCACCACGGTGACAAATGCTTCATAATGCTCTTGCAAACTTTTAATAAAAATTGCATAAACTTGCACATGTCATCCGCATCATGATAACAACAATTAAAATGTTAAAAATTGTTGTTTGCTTTAAATTGCTAAATGCATATGGGGATCTATCGGATTTGTTGTTTGATGTTTCCGGCCTCATTTAAAATGCCTAACTGTGTATGTTACTCATGTTTCACCTCTTGCCATGTTAATCAACATTTAATATTGTTGGGTACCTAAACGAGAGAGAACTAAATAAGTCACATGGTGTTTCGTCAATATGCAACGGAGTTGCATATTGAGCTCCACTTAACTTGTAGTTTTGCTTGTGCATTTTGCCATGCCGTGCCTCTTTAAATCATACATGCATCATACTTGGTTGTGCATCATGCCATGCTTATGTGATGGTTGTTTACTATGTTGTTTGCTTCTTGCCGGGTTACCTCTCTTGTTATCTTCGGTTTCGTTTCGGAGTTGTGAGGATCCGTTCGGCTACGTCCATTTGTCTTATTCATGGACCCATTCTCCTTCCTTGCGGGATTTCAGGCAAGATGACCATACCCTCGAAATCACTTCTATCTTTTCTTGCTAGTTGTTCGCTCTTTTGCTATGCTGCGATACCTACCACTTGCTATATCATGCCTCCCATGTTGCCATGTCCAGCCTCTAACCCACCTTGTCCTAGCAAACCTTCTATCTTTGTCTTGCCGCCCAAGTTTCCATCATACCGGTGTTATGTTCCTTGATTTTACATTCCTTACGCGGTTAGGTTATAATGGGAACCCCTTAACAGTTTGCTTTGAATAAAACTCCTCCAGCGAGGCCCAACCTTGGTTTTACCATTGGCCACCTAAGCCTTTTTCCCTCGGGTTTCCGGATCCCGAGGGTCATCTTTATGTTAACCCCCCCCCCCCCCCCCCCCCCCCCCCCCCGGGCCAGTGCTCCTCTGAGTGTTGGTCCAACCTGTCAGCCGCCGGTGGCCACCAGGGGCAACTCTGGGCTAGCCTACCGGAAGTTTGGACAATCCGGTGTGCCCTGAGAATGAGATATGTGCAGCTCCTATCGGGATTTGTCGGCACATTCGGGCGGCTTTGCTGGTCTTGTTTTACCATTGTCGAAATGTCTTGTAACCGGGATTCCGAGTCTGATCGGGTCTTCCTGGGAGAAGGAATATTCTTCGTTGCCCGTGAGAACTTGTGATGGGCTAAGTTGGGACACCCCTACAGGGTTTGAACTTTCGAAAGCCATGCCCACGGTTATGGGCTGATGGGAATTTGTTAATGTCCGGTTGTAGAGAACTTGACACTTAACTTAATTAAAATGCATCAACCGCGTGTGTAGCCGTGATGGTCTCTTCTCGGCGGAGTCCGGGAAGTGAACACGGTTCTTGTGTTATGCTTGAACGTAAGTAGTTTCAGGATCACTTCTTGATCACTTCTAGTTCACGACCGTTGCTTTGCTTCTCTTCTCGCTCTCATTTGCGTAAGTTAGCCACCATATGTGCTAGTGCTTGCTGCAGCTCCACCTCACTACCCTTTCCTACCCATAAGCTTAAATAGTCTTGATCTCGCGGGTGTGAGATTGCTGAGTCCTCGTGACTCACAGATACTTCCAAACAGTTGTAGGTGCCGTTGTTACCAGTGCAGATGCCGCAGCTGAGCTCAAGTGGGAGGTCGATGAAGATCGTGTTCGTTATGTTGTTTCGTTTCCATTCGATCAGTAGAGGAGCCCAGTTGGGGCAATCGGGATCTATGCATTAGGTGTTGTCTTTCTTTATTTGGTTCTGTAGCTGGACCTTGATTGTATCTGGATGATGTAATGCTATATTTATGTATTGTGTGAAGTGGCAATTGTAAGCCAACTCTTTATCCCTTTCTTATTTAGTACATGGGATGTGTAAAGATTACCCCTCTTGCGACATGCCTACTATGTGGTTATGCCTCTAAGTCGTGCTCCGAGACGTGGGAGATATAGCCGCATCGTGGGTGTTACAAGTTGGTAATACAGCCTTCCCCGACTTAGGAGCCCCCTGCTTGATCGAATCGCTAGCGTTGTTGAGTCTAGAAAAATGTTTTGAGTCTTATAGGATTATATATATCGGAGAATAGGATTCTTTTTACTCCTCAGTCCCTTCGTCGCTCTGGTGAGGCCTCCTGACGTAGAAGTTTTGACTTACCTCTCCTCAAATTTCACGATTTTTTTAGGATCATGCGGGTATCTTGGAATCGTTCCGATGGTTTTGCGACGAGAACACCGTTCTTGGTGCCTCCTAACATTTAGGGGTTGTGGCAGTGTCCCGGGGAGTTGAGCTCCGAGGTGTTGTCGTCACAATTTTATCATTGCAGTTCTGGAATACCTGAGTTTCGCCGACATCGAAAATCTCTTTTATGCAGTTGTTGGTGAGATAACCTCGACGCCACCCAGTACTAGGGCGGGAGTTCGGGAGTATTGCCAGAACTCGTATAACGGATGCTTTTCGAAGGTTGAGATAAATGATTTCCGAAGGTTTCTTGGTTATGTGTTGAAGGATGGATACAGCTGGATGTAGGAATTGCTAGTTTGGGTGAGATATTATGCTTCCCCTGTATCCTGAACACCTGATTGCATAACCAGAAAGTTTCGGGAGTTTATAAGTGAGAATTCAAGTAGCTCCTAGGATATCTTTCTGACAGATGTATGATATGAAATTGGGGTTCGACGTCTAGTGGTCCGCCTATCCACGATTAGTTTTACGGTGGTCTCGTTGTGTCTTAAAGAGTCCTTGGCTATGCTGACTCGGGGACGCTTCGTATGTCATATGCACTGCCTTGTACATGATGGTGCTGTACGATCGAGCCCGTGTGGGCCCCACCATGAAAACTTCGGACGAAATCTCTATCATATGTTTGTGCCGGCTTATTCTGCAAGCCAATCCTTTGTTTTGTTTTGAGTTGTGGTATTCGAGTTGCTTGAATGTCAAATGTTGATTCCATACCTTTCCTAAGCAGTGTTCTCATGTTCCTATGTGAATACAAATCCTTCTTGATCTTTGAGTTTGCCAACTCAATTTCTTCTAAACCGGCATGCTTCTCTTCAAGTGGATCCGATCATTTTCAACATTCACGAGAGCAATTATAAGTTCTTTGCAACGGTGTTCATTTCATTCATCCCAAGCTGCCTTTGTTTTCCCGCCCTCCCATCCCTTTTTCTTCAAGGATTCAGATTTCTTAATCAAGTATCCATTTTATTCATGTGAAGTCTCTCCATTCTTTTCCGTCAATGTTCTTATCCGGTGATTCTCGGGAAGATACTAACGGAGTTTAGTATTTATCATTCTTGTTCTCTTTTCTTCTCTGGTGGATTCAATTCAAGCTTTCGATGTTGATCATATCCCTTTCTTCCTTTCATATATTTTATTATGTCGGTGCATCTCTTAATCATCCACCTCTTGCTATTCATGTTATCTGGAGTGGTGAAGATATCTCAGAAGGCTCGTCTTTTCATTCAAGATCCGTTAAACCTATTTCAAGGTTGTTATCTCTTTCAAGCCATTTAATTCAACCGGCGCAATCTCTCTTTTCAAGCAATCTCTTCAACGGTGGTTCTTTTGAGTGGGCCCTAACCCACAGGTCTTTTCCCAGGATCTTACCTAACTCTTCTAATTTTACCGGAGTTATTCTCAAAATTTTCAAAGTTTGACGTAAGAATTAGTTATCATCAGTCAAATGCCTTTCTCCAAGATCTTTCAAATTCTTTTCATCATTGGTTCAACCTTTCTAATTTTCATCCCGGAGCATCTCAACAATTCATGAAGGTGTTTCTCGTCGTCATTCTCGAATTTGAAGACCGAAGGAGATTTTTATCTCTCAATCTTGTCCATTCTCTCGAAGGTTCGTGATTCTAGCTTGATGTCATCCTCTCATAATTGTTTTTGATTGTGAAAATTCTTTTCACCTATGCGGAGCAATTCAAGATTCTTTTCAATTTGATTCTTCGAAGGCCACCATTTTGGATTTATTCATTCCAGCTTTCAGCTCTCATTTCTCCAAATATTACCGGTGCATCGATCAAATATCCTCTAATTAGTTCATGATCTCTTCGTTCTCTTATATCTAAACTCTCTCATGTATCTTCGTTCATTTGCTAATTCTTACCGGTGATTCATCCCTTTACTTCGTTCGTTTTTCAAATCTTACGGTGGTTTATTCAAGATTTCTTTTCCTTCGTTATCATATCAATTTATTCGTTGTTCCAATCCTACCGTTGGTTTGTTGAAGACCTTTTCAAGTTTGCGTAATATCTATCTTAATCCTTTCTACGAGAATAAGTAGTATGCCAAATCGGTTGTTTGTCATATATTTAAATTGGTGAAGGACAAGCATAATGTAATTCTTATTCTTGTTTCATCTAAGTGATTAGTTCCTTAGTCCATAGGTTCATCAAAATTCTTGATCTCATTTGTTCATCTTTCTTTTCCGGAGTTCCAAGTTTTTTCGCATTATCTCGTCGCGAAGCTCCATCTAAATCATCGCAAGGCTTCACCTTGTGTTTTCAACTTCTCTTTCCTTTCGTTAGATCATCCTTTTGTTACCGGAGTTCTTCATGGAGGCCCTACATGATGGTTCATCAAGGATTTAATTCCTTCTCGAAGTGTTCATCAAGATTCTTTTCAAAGGAGCTCAAGTATTCTTCATCTTGCATTCCAAAGTGCAATTCTTTCATATCTCATCTTTTGAGGTGGTGTTATGTCATTGTTGATAATTTTCCTTCGTGTTTCATGATTCACAAGTTTTCAAGAGTGACATATCTAAATCCATCATTTTCTCTTCGCTCAAGACATCTTTTCAACCAATCTTTCTCTTCTTTGGAGTTATCTTGGGTTATATTTCACCTTAAGCCTTCCCTAAGGATTGTTGCTTTTATGGTGCTTATAAATGACCCAAGTTATTCATTTATCCTCCCGGTGAAATAGTTTCTCGTCTCCCTGTTGACCTCAATCCAATCTATCGTTTTCGTTAGTGGCAGAATTTCACCTCAGTTTTGAGATGTTCTCCATAAGCCCACTTAAAGCTTATCCTTTCGTTGCTGATAGTCCAACGACTCCGTTCCAGCATTTGTCGTAAGCGTGCTCTCTCAAGATTGTGTTTCCCTCCGTTCATTCATTCCATTCTTTCATTTCCTCCGGAGGCATTGTAATGTTGCTCTTTTCAATCATCATCTCGAATGGTGAGGATCGTGTTTTTTTCGTGCTTATCCTTTTAACCGAAGCGTCGTGTCCTCTTTTCAAGTATCCTCTCATCTTGTGAAGACCATGTTCTATTCCTCCCATTTTACAGTCGGAGTGTTGCCCAAATTACACCATTCTTATTCCTTCTCTATCTTGTTTAACCGGAGAGTTGTCGTAATTGATCTTTATCATTCCTTGTACATCTCGTTTCAACCGGGGTGCTTGCATGTACTTCTTATCCATTGCACCCTTTTCTGATGTCTTTCAACCTACAAAGTTCTAGTAATGTTCCTTGTTCCTTTTTTCTAACGGGATGTTTTCGACTTTGTTCATCTTCGTTGCATTCTTTCTTTCGTTTTGTTCAACCTCTCAAGGTTCTTTGGTTTCACTCAATTGTCAAGAAGCAACTTAGTTTTACCTCTTCTCTTCCTCTTCCTTTTCTCTCCGGTGCCATCCTAGATCTCGTGACAAGATCCTCTCGTAGTGCTGGAGTGTTGTAACGCCCCAAGACCGGAGCTTCAGATACCTTCCATGGTTTCCGAGATTCGTCGTGTGATTTGTTTGGTCTATTGCTTTCTTTTTGCATCATGTGCATTGCATCATGTCATCTTGCACCTCTTCTTAAAACTCATCCAATTAAATTG
Source organism: Triticum urartu (assembly GCF_003073215.2). Lineage (NCBI taxonomy): Eukaryota > Viridiplantae > Streptophyta > Magnoliopsida > Poales > Poaceae > Triticum > Triticum urartu. The sequence goes on along the minus strand of NC_053023.1, from coordinate 375,052,922 downwards.
TATGGATCTTCGATTCATTTAAATCGAGGGATATTCACATGGTGATTCTCTTTATAACATATCCTCCCAATATTAGGGGGATATAATAAATATTCCATCCTTTGGAACTTACCGCAACACACTTGCAAAATATTCCATGCTTTTCTTACTAAATTCCTCGTCTCCAAACTTTGCCCTAAATTCTTTCTTCACTTTTCGGAGTTCCACCAAAAACCTCAACATTTTTGGACACTTCCAAAACCAAGTCCTAGTTCAAACCCATTTGAATTAAATTCAAATGAGTTTGAATTTACATCTTCCAATCTTGGCCTTTTCTATTTTTCTCGGAACAAGCGAATTTTTGTGAGTTCGGGAAAATTATCCCCATGTCCAAAATCTTTTCCTAACCCTCTCTTTCTTTCCCCCTCTTTATTGTCTTTTCTGCTAAAGAAATATGAGGGGGAGAGAGAGGTCCAGTTGGCCACTTGGGCCTCAGTGCCAGGCCGGCCTGTTTCCCCACTTTCCTCCCTAAGGCCCAGCCACCGGCCTCCCTGGGCGCAGCCCTCCCTCTCCACTTGCGCCTCCAAGCGCCCCGACCTAACCCTACCCAATCCCGATCGATCCCCATCTCTGTCCCTCGAGCGCCGCCGAGCCTTCTTCCTCTCCCTCGATCCCTGCCCGATCCCATCTTCTTCTCGCTCTCTCCTCTCGATCCCTCCAGGCCGCCGCCTCCGCACACATGCCCGACCCGAGCGCCTCCTCCTTGCCGCCTCGTATGTCGCCGTGCAGGAGCTCCCACCGCTGCGCCTTGGATGGGAGGTCCCTCATGGCCGCCCGCCGCCGTCCTTGTCCGTGCCCAGAGGAGCATTCCTGCCGAGCTCTGTCACGCCCCCCTCGTAGGCCCGCCTCCGCGCCGTCGCCTCGCCAGGACGCTGCGCCTGCGTCTCCCACGATGCCACCAGAGGTCAACTCCGGCGACCCCGCACCTGCATCTCCGTCGACGCCGTCCATCTCCGTCGCGCCCTTCTTCCTCTACCTCGACCACAACGCCCGGAGGCCGCCCCTCGCTGCGGCTGCACCCTGCAGGAGCTCCCGCTGGACCCTGCTAGCTTCTACCGCATGTTTGCTGGAGCTCCTCTGCTCCGTCCGTCCTCTGCCAACAACCAGCATCTATCGTTGCTTCCCTGCTTCATGCCAAGGCCGACGCCGGCCACTTCTTCCAGCCGCCGCTTGACCATGCGCCAGCAACCAGCAGCTCGAGCTGCCTCCACGCGTCTCCGAAGACCTCTCGAGGCAGGGACCAGCAAGCCCCTCGACACTCCTTCATTTCTTCAAGATCGCCAAGTCTAGTGATGCTCCAAATTTCCGTCGCCATGGATCCGACAAGAGCCGTGTATGATTATGTGGATTCACCAAGCATCTCTCCGAACAAACGGGAACCACTACCGTCGCCAATATCGAGAGTATCTCTACGAAAATGCCAAGTACCCCTTCATGTCGGCAAGATCCGCAAGTCGGACCCCGAACGATCGACAACTCGTGGACCATGTACAAGTGCCGTCGCCTTGGGTTTCGTCAAGTTCCTCGCTATGACTATGAACGTCTATGAACCGTGTACCACTATCGCCGCCTGAACGTCTACAGAACATGTACCGTCGACCCTCGAAGACCCGTGGACGTCAAGTTCTTTGTTTTGACCCCGAACACCTACGGAGTATGAACATCTACGGAGCGAGAACGACTACTTCCACTACCGCCGTTGCAAGAATGCCTACTTCCCTCTACATACTCGTTCCGTCCCGTAAACGCATGCTTCAAAGTTATAACGTCGAGACGACCACCGTGGACGAATGTTGTGTGATACGAGTTGAACCTTGTGTTTGCACCGTGCCCGTTTGTTTCATGCACGACCCTCGGTTTCCATGCCACCGACACATGGGACACCAGGTAACTGGGATCACCCCACCATCTCTTGCGTGTTCCTCGCATCCGCATATTCCTCTTTTGCATCGGTATCTCAATCGAGTTATCGGAACCGGAACGTTGCCGTGGCACCGTTTTCGTTATCGTTGCCGTGGCATCCTTTTTCTTTCCACCACGGTGACAAATGCTTCATAATGCTCTTGCCAACTTTTAATAAAAATTGCATAAACTTGCACATGTCATCCGCACCATGATAACAACAATTAAAATGTTAAAAATTGTTATTTGCTTTAAATTGCTAAATGCATATGGGGATCTACCGGATTTGTTGTTTGATGTTTCCGGCCTCATTTAAAATGCCTAATTGTGTATTTCACTCATGTTTCACCTCTTGCCATGTTAATCAACATTTTATATTGTTGGGTACCTAAACGAGAGAGAACTAAATAAGTCACGTGGTGTTTCGTCAATATGCAACGGAGTTGCATATTGAGCTCCACTTAACTTGTAGTTTTGCTTGTGCATTTTGCCATGCCGTGCCTCTTTAAACCAGACATGCATCATACTTGGTTGTGCATCATGCCATGCTTATGTGATGGTTGTTTACTATGTTGTTTGCTTCTTGTCGGGTTGCCTCTCTTGTTATCTTCGGTTTCGTTTCGGAGTTGTGAGGATCCGTTCGGCTACGTCCGTTTGTCTTCTTCATGGACCCATTCTCCTTCCTTGCGGGATTTCAGGCAAGATGACCATACCCTCGAAATCACTTCTATCTTTGCTTGCTAGTTATTCGCTCTTTTGCTATGCTGCGATACCTACCACTTGCTATATCATGCATCCCATGTTGCCATGTGCAGCATCTAACCCACCTTGTCCTAGCAAACCGATGTTTGGCTATGTTACCACTTTGCTCAGCCCCTCTTATAGCGTTGTTAGTTGCAGGTGAAGTTGAAGTTTGTTCCATGTTGGAACATGGATATTGTTGAGATATCACAATATCTCTTATTTAATTAATGCATCTATATACTTGGTAAAGGGTGGAAGGCTCGGCCTTATGCCTGGTGTTTTGTTCCACTCTTGCCGCCCTAGTTTCTGTCATACCGGTGTTATGTTCCTTGATTTTGCGTTCCTTACGCGGTTGGGTTATAATGGGAACCCCTTGACAGTTCGCTTTGAATAAAACTCCTCGAGCAAGGCCCAACCTTGGTTTTACCATTTGCCACCTAAGCCTTTTTCCTTCGGGTTTCCATGGCCCGAGAGTCATCTTTATTTTAACCCCCCCCGGCCAGTGCTCCTCTGAGTGTTGGTCCAACCTGTCAGCCGCCGGTGGCCACCAGGGGCAACTCTGGGCTGGCCTACCGGAAGTTTGGACAATCCGGTGTGCCCTGAGAACGAGATATGTGCAGTTCCTATCGGGATTTGTCGGCACATTCGGGCGGCTTTGCTGGTCTTGTTTTACCATTGTCGAAATGTCTTGTAACCGGGATTCCGAGTCTGATCGGGTCTTCCTGGGAGAAGGAATATCCTTCGTTGACCGTGAGAGCTTGTTATGGGCTAAGTTGGGACACCCCTGCAGGGTTTGAATTTTCGAAAGCCGTGCCCGCGGTTATGGGCAGATGGGAATTTGTTAATGTCCGGTTGTAGAGAACTTGACACTTAACTTAATTAAAATGCATCAACCGCGTGTGTAGCCGTGATGGTCTCTTCTCGGTGGAGTCCGGGAAGTGAACACGGTTCTTGTGTTATGCTTGAACGTAAGTAGTTTCAGGATCACTTCTTGATCACTTCTAATTCACGACTGTTGCTTTGCTTCTCTTCTCGCTCTCATTTGCGTAAGTTAGCCACCAAATATACTAGTGCTTGTTGCAGCTCCACCTCACTACCCTTTCCTACCCATAAGCTTAAATAGTCTTGATCTCGCGGGTGTGAGATTGCTGAGTCCTCGTGAGTCATAGATACTTCCAAACAGTTGCAGGTGCCGTTGATACCAGTGCAGATGCCACAGCTGAGCTCAAGTGGGAGCTCGATGAAGATCGTGTTCGTTATGTTGTTTCGTTTATGTTCGATCACTAGAGGAGCCCAGTTGGGGCGATCGAGATCTATGCATTAGGGGTTGTCTTTCTTTATTTGGTTCTGTAGCCAGACCTTGATTGTATCTGGATGATGTAATGCTACATATATGTACTTTGTGAAGTGGCGATTGTAAGCCAACTCTTTATCCCTTTCTTATTTAGTACATGGGATGTGTAAAGATTACCCCTCTTGCGACATGCCTACTATGCGGTTATGCCTCTAAGTCGTGCTCCGACACGTGGGAGATATAGCCGCATCGTGGGTGTTACAACAGGCCATGAGGGGCCTGATAGTTCGGATGTGGCCTGGCGAGCCCTTGTCCGGCAGCTACTTCGGTCTGGTGAGGTGGCTTGTGGAGGCCTGCCCACGGCTTGAAGTCATAAAGCGGTCCGTCTGCATCGAGGGTGCGCGCAGGGCTTTTGCCCGGGCGAAGGTGCACTAGGCGAAGCTGGACGCCGTGAAGCTGGTGAAGGAGGGGCAGCCGGAGGGCAAGGAGCATCGCCACCCCGAGATGTACTATGAGAGTGTCCTGAAGGGTTCCCGCCTTGTGGCGGATGAATGTGCCAAGGATGTAATTTTTGAATAATCACGCTCATGTGGTCCTGTAATATGAAACAAGTTCATCTGTGCTATGCAACGCTTTTTGTGTTTTAAAATATTACCTTCTGTGCGGCCGTTTATAACATCTGAGAGTTGGCCAGTCGTCGGCTTCTGCCCCCATGTAACTAGTACTGGGGTGTTCGGGATAAACCCGAGCACTCTTTACCCAAATTTTGGGTCCTTCAAGGGAGGTGTTCAGCGCAACGAACCAGGCAATCGGACTATAAGGCTTTATCACTCTCACTTTAGCCATAGAAGTCTACAATTTTAAACTTTGGCGAAGCCCCTAGTGTTCGGAAGGCCGAATTTGGGGCGCTATACTTGCCTAAGCCAGACAAGGCCGACTCCTCGCCCGAAGCGGAAAAAGTCTTTAAGGACTTGAGAGCTCTCGAACAGCGACCAGTCTCTCGCCTTATCATGACAGTCAGTTTTCGGCTTTCTCTACTGAGGTGCTCGTCCAGAAGAACCGGGACACAATCGCAGTAGTTCTCCCACCACTACCTTAGACGATATAGCGGAACATAAGGTACCAAAGCATGGGAGCCGGGCAAACCCGACATTTGACCAAAGACATGATTCGGAGCGGATGCATATAATGCTATAAGTTCGGGGTCCCGCACTGTCGAAAGTGTTCGGACTTCTTGCACCGTATTATGGGGCGAATGAAAGCCCCTGGCGTACTAACCGTACCGGAACGTACGGGTGCGGATTGTCGTAAATGGACATATAAGAGAGAGAAAAGGAGAAATAATGCAATAATAGACTAATGATATGCATTGTTATTAAATAATACGTCGAAGCATGCTGGTACAAGTAGTGCAATAAGAAGAAAGTAGGACAATTCGAAATGTCCTATCCCAGGGCAAGCTGCGCATGGATAGTGAAAAACGGGTATGTCAATTATTATTAGAGACCACCTGGGGGTTCCCGTGTTCATCTTAGCTTCTTGCCGCCTTGGTTGTTGATTCCGGAATGTGTCCGGCAATCGTACTGCTGGGAAGGGCGTCCGAAGATTTAGGCCCTGAAAGAGAAAAGAAATGATAAAGGTGTATAGCCCCTAGGGCGGTTAAGCCGCATTGTGGGACGTGCCCTGATCGTGCCCCCGCCTATGTCCATGGTATTTTCAGTGCGTAGTTGTGTATGCGCGGCACGGATTTCGTCGCTTGGCTGGGACTGGGACGGGGGCCGAATTGCTAGGCGAGCTCTGAACGTGCCGGGCAATCCTGTTGCAGCTTATTCCGGACTCGCTTGAAGGTGTCCGGGGGCTGTGATGCCAAATTAGTGGTCTGCCTTAAAAGGCTGCTTTGTGCTTCTGCTGTGAGGGCTGCAGTGTGCTCTTCCGTGCGGAGCGAGCGTTCTGTGTTTCCATTTACTGTTATGACCCCCCTGGGTCCTAGCATCTTGAGCTTGAGGTATGCGTAATGCGGCAATGCATTAAATTTTGCAAATGTTGTCCGTTCAAGCAGTGCGTGATAGCCACTGTGAAACGGGACGATATCGAAGATTAACTCCTCGCTTCAGAAGTTGTCCAGTGATCCGAAGACCACTTCCAGTGTGATTGAGCCTGTGCAATGGGCCTCTACACCTGGGATAACGCCTTTAAAGGTGGTTTTGCTGGGTTTGATCCTCGAGGGATCGATACCCATTTTTCTCACTGTATCCTGATAGAGCAGGTTCAGGCTGCTGCCGCCGTCCATAAGGACCCGAGTGAGGTGAAATCCGTCAATGATGGGGTCTAGGACCAGTGCAGCGGATCCGCCATGACGGATGCTAGTGGGGTGGTCCCTGCGATCGAAGGTGATCGGGCAGGCAGACCATGGATTGAACTTTGGGGCGACGGGCTCCATCGCATAGACGTCCCTTAGTGCACGCTTCCGCTCCCTCTTGGGAATGTGGGTTGCGTATATCATGTTCACCGTCTTCACTTGTGGGGGGAACCCCTTCTCTCCTCCTGTGTTCGGTGGCCGGGGCTCCTCCTCGTCATCGCTATGCAGCCCCTTGTCCTTGTTTTCAGCATTTAACTTGCCGGCCTGCTTGAACACCCAGCATTCTCTGTTGGTGTGAGTGGCTGGCTTGTCGGGGGTGCCGTGGCTTTGACACGAGCGATCCAGTATGCGATCCAAACTGGACGGAGCCGGAGTATTTCTTTTAAATGGCTTTTTCCGCTGACCGGATATAGAGCCTCTGAATCCGGCATTGACTGTCGTATCTTCATGTTATCGTCGTTATTGCGGCGCTTTGGTCTGTTACGACGTTGCCTACCGTTAACATCTTTGGTATCCGAGGTGTCCGGATTCCTCGATGTGTTGTTGCTACGAGCCAGCCAGCTATCCTCGCCCGCGCAAAAGCGGTTTATGAGTGTTGTGAGGGATGCCATAGATTTCGGCTTCTCCTGGACGAGGTGGCGGGCGAGCCACTCGTCACAGATGTTATGCTTGAATGCGGCTAGGGCCTCTGCGTCCGGACAGTCTACAATTTGGTTTTTCTTGGTCAGGAACCGTGTCCAGATTTGTCAAGCCGATTCCCCTGGCTGCTGGGTTATGTGGCTCAAGTCATCAGCATCCGGTGGCCGCACATAAGTGCCCTGGAAGTTGTCAAAAAATGCGTCTTCCAGGTCCTCCCAACTGCCGACGGAATCTGCTGGCAAGCTGTTCAGCCAATGCTGAGCTGGTCCTTTGAGTTTTAGTGGGAGGTACTTGATGGCATGTAGATCATCACCGCGAGCCATGTGGATGTGAAGGAGGAAATCCTCTATCCATACAGCGGGATCTGTTGTGCCATCGTATGATTCGATATTTATGGGTTTGAAACCCTCCGGGAATTTGTGATTCATAACTTCATCAGTGAAGCATAGGGGGTGTGCGGCGCCTCTGTGCCGGGCTATATCCCGACGCAGTTCATATGAATCTTGTCTGCTGTATTTGGCCCGGCCGGATTTACTCTTGGTGTATCCGACGCGACGATCATCGTCCCGTGTTGGCGCGCGTGCCCGTGACCCGTATATTGACCTTGTGATTTTTTCCTTACTCTCCAATACGTCTCCCAGGTCCCTTTTGTTGTCCCGGGCCTTAGTATTTTTGATTGAGTGGCGGCGGGGTGTAGGCTGAACTTCAGGCTGAAACGCCTCTCTGGCTCGGCCACGCGGTGGCCGGTCAGCCGCATCGTACACTGGTGAATGAGGTTTCAATGCTTCCTCCTTGGGGTGAGGTAGCAACCTACATTTAGGGTAACTCTTGGAGGGGTGCTCGAGTTCATACTCCTCGGCCACAAGGACTTCGGTCCATCTGTCTACTAGCAAGTCTTGATCAGCTTGAAGCTGTTGCTGCTTTTTCTTCAAGCTATTTGCCGTGGTCCTAAGCCGGCGCTTGAAGCGCTCTTGCTCGACGGGGTCCTCAGGCACGATAAATTCTTCGTCGCCTAGGCTCGCCTCGTCTTCGGAGAGAGGCATGTAATTGTCCTCCTCCGGTTCTCCATCTACGGCCCGCTCTAGAGGGCTATCTTGTTCGTCCTCCGTCTCTACATCGTGCTGGAGGGGATTGTTGTTGTCTTCAGCACTATCTGGAGTGTTATTATCTCCTGTGCCGGTATCACTGCTCTTGCTGTGGTGGGAGTTAGAGCGGCGCCGCTGACGTCGGCGCTTGGGTTGCTTCTTGGAGGGGTCATCCTCCGCTGGCTCGTCGCCATTGCCTTCTTTGGGGGTGTCCACCATGTATATATCATATGCTGAGGTGGCGGTCCAGTGCCCCGTGGGCGGTGGTTTGTGTTCGTCTCCTGCATCGTTGTCCATACCGTCGAAGTCTTCAGAGTCGAAGTCGAGCATGTCGGTTAAGTCGTCGATAGTGGCTACTAAGTGGGTGGTGGGTAGGCAGCGAATTTCTTCGTCGCCCGCATCCCATTCTAGCTGGACATAGTTTGGCCAAGGTTCTCCTGACAGGGAGAGAGACCTTAATGAATTTAGCACATCGCCGAAAGGGGAGTGCTGAAAGATATCTGCGGAGGTGAACTCCATGGTCGGCGCCCAATCGGATTCGATGGGTGCGGATGCAGGCGGCTCGGAGTCCGGGGCCGGAGAAGAATCCAGTGGTTTGGTGACACGGCTCTCATAAGGGGTGAAGTCAGTATCCGGCTCTATCGCCACTAAGAGTGCGGCCTCCATGGCGGGGTCTATCCCTCCGCTCTCGGATGGCACGATTTGCTCTGGATTGATGGCCGGAGTAGTTGCAGATGCGATCTCCCGAACATTTTCCGACGACAGAGTTACGTCATGCTCGTCGCGACTGAGCGGCACACCTGACATGGGCTCGAATCCATCGAAGATCAAGTCTCCACGGATGTCGGCCCTGTAGTTCAAGTTTTCGAATCTGACCTGATGGCCAGGGGCATAGCTCTTGATCTGCTCCAGATGGCCAAGCGAATTGACCCGCAGTGTGAAGCCGCCGAATACAAAAATCTGCCTAAGGAGGAAAAACTCACCTTGGACCGCATCGCTAGCCATGATTGAAGGAGCCATCAAGCCTTGCGGCGACAACACAGTGGAACTCTCAATGAAAGCACCAATGTCAGTGTCAAAACCGGCGGATCTCGGGTAGGGGGTCCCGAACTGTACGTCTAAGGAGGATGGTAACAGGAGGCGGGGGACACGATGTTTACCCAGGTTCGGGCCCTCTCGATGGAGGTAATACCCTACTTCCTGCTTGATTGATCTTGATGATATGAGTATTACAAGAGTTGATCTACCACGAGATCGTAGAGGCTAACCTTAGAAGCTAGCCTATGGTATGATTGTATGTTGTCCTACGGACTAAAACCCTCCGGTTTATATAGACACCGGAGGGGGCTAGGGTTACACAAGGTCGGTTACAATGGAGGAGATATACATATCCGTATTGCCTAGCTTTCCTTCCACGCTAAGTAGAGTCCCATCCGGACATGGGACGAAGTCTTCAATCTTGTATCTTCATAGTCCAACAGTCCGGCCAAAGGATATAGTCCGGCTGTCCGGAGACCCCCTAATCCAAGACTCCCTCAGTCATCTTATCTTTATAATTGTACCATTAACTTTTTCTCGTGCATGCATGCACACACAGTACCAGTCAGCATTATCCATCACACACATGCAATCTTTTTCTTCAGGTCGGTCTCCCATGCATGCACACACACACCTCCCCCTCCCCTTCATATCGGGCATTCTTTATCTCTCACGTGCATGCGCAATGATCGATGTTCCCCTATGAGTGTGTATATATAGCTAGGTCTTTCACAGTTTTCCACACAAACTGATCAATCTATATATCTACTGAGGTCTCACCCTCTTCCCCACGTCCACATCGATCAATCTATACCTCTCTATATAGGATTACATAGCTAATACACCCATATTAATTATATATCCAACGTCCCCTCTCATCATCCATGCCTCTGCTTCATCTCTCAGACACACGCACAGTGGCAAAGACAGGGGCAGCCAGGGCCCTGCCCCCCCAAACATCACTATATATCGAGGCTAATATGAATGTGATCATTAGACAATTGCTGGTAAAATGGTTTAAGTTGATGAATTGGCCCTCCTCATAAAGGACTAGCAATTCTTGGCCCCTACCTCATTTATTTTTCATTGGTCTGCCACTACGCGCAACAGCGCACGTTCTCGCCCCCTCTCTTCAAATACCGATCTCGCACTTGTGCACTCCTTCATAGTCTCCCACCACTTCGCCCCTCGCACCATCTTCTAGTCTCCCACCGGATTTTGCCACATGTACAATCTAGCAGACTCCATGGTTGAACTTAAGCATAATGCACAAACCTCAAAACACAAGTGCTTCTCCTTTGTTCTAGAATCTTCCATATCATAACTGCCCAAACTTTTTTTCTAGTTGAATTGCCATTATTTGTTTTTACTTTATGCTTTACAATGCACGATTCCATGAATCATAAAATAGATTAAGGGCTTCTTTGATTCAAAGGATTATCAAAGGAATTTTGGTGGATTCTAATCCTTAGGAATTTTTCCTATATTGGTTGTTTGATTCGTAGGATTGTAAACCATAGAAATTTTTCCATAGCATTCATTTGCACTACATTTCATAGGAAACATCCCATCCACTCAAACTACTTTGAAAGAATCCTGCGTTTTTTCTATACACAATCAAACACTCGTACAATCCTGTAGGATTCAAGACGACATTCCATTCTAATCCCATGTTTTTCCTATTCCCGCGTTTTGGAAATCCTATGAATCAAAGAGGCCCTAGCTTTTTTATAAAAACCAATTTATTTTGAATGAGATGAACTATAAGAATTAAACGAAGGTCTACGTCAGGCATATATGACTCAGCGCTTACATGCTATAGTGTGCTATTTATTCATAATTTGGTTTCCAAATCTGATGTGTGCAATGCACGTGTACCTTACTAGTACTTCGAGTATGTGCAAACACGTAAATTAGAATTCCAATGGCACGCTACACAGTGTCTCTTACAGTTCATGAAGCTATGTGGCACACATGGAGGAGTTGTGGCGACCTCCTTGTGTGGATTGATCACAGTGACGTGTTGTTGCTTCCATAAGAATGTACTCGTCCTCTCTGAGCCACACTGGCGGTACATGCATGAAGCAAAGATGTGCACGCACGCCACGCACGCACTCATTCCCTCGCACGCACATGAGGGTACACGGGACGACGCATTTTTGTATGAAGATCCACCCCATGTGATAATTTGACGCGTGTAAATCCTTCATTTCATTGATGGTCAATTAATACAGCGCATGCAAATTGAGTGGATGTGAGGGCGGAATAAAGACATTATTACTCCACTACGCGCATGCGAGTAGTTAAATCATGGATAATCCCTTAGATCCCAGGATCCCACGGGCTGCCCTCTCGCTGCGGCCCACAACACTGCCGCCTTTGAGCTAAACCCACATGTGTTTTACAGGGGATCCATTGCTCTGGAATCACAGATTGGTGGCACTAGAGGACATGCCAGGGCTGCGTTTTAGGTGGTGGGCAGCAAGGGAAAATCGGATCAAGGAAGCATCACATCGATTGGAGAGAAGTTCCAAGGAGCTATGCCTGGTGCAACACAAGGAGGAGGCGCAAGTCGATCTCAGGGGAGAGATGCTGAGGGATGTAAGCATCTGGCAGCGTCGCGTTGATTTCAAGCTAGGGCTAATGGCAGAGATCATATTCACGGAGCCGACTACGGAGGAAAGAATGCGCATGCCTACGCAATGGCATGAGGAGCCGGTGCAACTGTTCAAATTGGCGGTAGGAGAAGCCAAATCCCGGGACCAGTTGCGGCGGCGCCGCTGGACATGCATCGTAGGTGAGGTGAGCTGCCCTCCTTCCCTGCCAGCGATGCAGTGACCTAGTCGGTTGCTACTGCAATGAACTTGCAACGCTATGTCAGTTTGCAACCTTGACAATCACTCCATCTATATGTATTGTTTTCGCGTAAAAAATACTTGGTTGTTTGGAAAAAGATGGTAGTTGATTTATCACTAGTTTTAGAATGCTTGGTCATGAATGATGACCCACAAGTGTAGGGGATCAATCATAGCCTTTTCGATAAGTAAGAGTGTCGAACCCAACGAGGAGGAGAAGGAAATGATAAGCGGTTTTCAACAAGGTATTCTCTGCAAGCACTAAAGTTATCGGTAATAGATAGTTTTGTGATAAGATAAAATGTAACGAGGAACAAGTAATAAAAGTAAATAAGGTGCAGAAAGATGGGCCAATCCTTTTTGTAGCAAAGGACAATCTTGGACAAACTCTTATATGAAGGAAAGCGCTCTCGAGGACACATGGGAATTATCGTCAAGCCAGTTTTCATCACGTTCATATGATTCGCGTTCGGTACTTTGATAATTTCATATGTGGGTGGACCGGTGCTTGGGTACTGTCCTTACTTGGACAAGCATCCCACTTATGATTAACCCCCATTGCAAGCATCCGCAACTACAATAGAAGTATTAAGGTAAACCTAACCATAGCTTGAAACATATGGATCCAAATCAGCCACTTACGAAGTAACGCATAAACTAGGGTTTAAGCTTCTGTCACTCTAGCAACCCATCACCTACTTATTACTTCCCAATGCCTCCCTCTAGGCCCAAACAATGGTGAAGTTTCATGTAGTCGACGTTCACATGACACCACTAGAGGGATGACAACATACATCTCATCAAAATATCGAACGAATACCAAATTCACATGACTACTAATAGCAAGACTTCTCCCATGTCCTTAGGAACAAACGTAACTACTCACAAAGCATATTCATGTTCATAATCAGAGGAGTATTAATATGCATAATGGATCTGAACATATGATCTTCCACCAAGTAAACCAACTAGCATCAACTACAAGGAGTAATCAACCCACATGTAATAATCTGAGGTTTGGATACAAAGATTGGATACAAGAGATGAACTAGGGTTTGAGATGAGATGGTGCTGGTGAAGATGTTTATAGAGATTGACCCCTTCCCGATGAGAGGATCATTCATGATGACGATGGCGATGATTTCCCCCTCCCGGAGGGAAGTTTACCCGACGGAACAGCTCCGTCGGAGCCCTAGATTGGTTCCGCCAAGGTTCTGCCTCATGGCGGCAGAGTTTCTTCCCGGAAGCTTGCTTATAATTTTTTCTCGGACAAAAGACCTCATATAGCAGAAGATGGGCATCGAAGGGCCACCAGGGAGCCCACGAGGCAGGGGGGCGCGCCCAGGGAGTAGGGCGCGCCCCCACCCTCGTGGTCAGGGTGTGGCCCCCCTCTGGAACTTCTTTCGCCCAATATTTTTTATATATTCTGGAAATAACTTCCGTGAAGTTTCAGGAATTTTCGAGCTGTGCAGAATAGGTCTCTAATATTTGCTCCTTTTTTAGCCCAGAATCCCAGCTGCCGGCATTCTCCCTCTTCATGTAAACCTTGTAAAATAAGAGAGAATAGGCATAAGTATTGTGACATAATGTGTAATAACAGCCCATAATGCAATAAATATCGATATAAAAGCATGATGCAAAATGGATGTATCAACTCCCCCAAGCTTAGACCTCGCTTGTCCTCAAGCGAAAGCCAAAATTGAAAAATATGTCCACATGTTTGGAGATAGAGGTGTCGATAAAAATTAAATACGGACATGAGGGCATCATGATCATTCTTAGAACAACAACATATATATATATATATATATTGTTATATGATCTCTTATGCTAAAATAACAATTCAATCACAATTTCATGTATGAATCATAAACTTCATTGAAAGCTAACAAACTCTAATCTCAGTCATTGAGGCAATTGCAATTTAACATAACATAGGAAAGAGACAATATAAGAGCTTTTCAGCAAGTTCACATACTCAACTATCATTTAGTCTTTCACAAGTGCTAACACTCACACAATATTTATGGGTACTAAGTTTTAATCGGACACAGAGAAAGATAGGGGCTTATAGTTTTGCCTCCCAACATTTTACCTCAAGGGTAATGTCAACAATAATATCTCATGCAAACTCACATCCAATTAGCTATATATATCAGGATCTTTCCAACACATTGTGCTTGCCAAATGATAAAATGTAAAAAGGAAAGGTGAAGATCACCATGACTCTTATATAAGGTAGAAGATAAAAGTAAAATATAGGCCCTTCGCAGAGGGAAGCAGAGGTTGTCATGCGCTTTTGTGGTTAGATGCACAAAATCTTGATGCAAAAGAACATCACTTTATATTGCCACTTGTGATATGGACCTTTATTATGCAGTCTGTCGCTTTTATTTCTTCCATATCACAAGATCGTATAAAGCTTATTTTCCACATTAATGAGTCATACATATTTAGAAGGCAATTTTTATTGCATGCACCGATGACAACTTACGTGAAGGATCTTACTCAATCCATAGGTAGGTATGGTGGACTCTCATGGCAAAACTGTGTTTAAGGATATTTGGAAGCACAAGTAGTATTTCTACTTGGTGCAAAGAACTTGGCTAGCATGAGAGGGAAAGGCAAGCTTAACATGTTGGATGATCCATGACAATATAATTCATCTCACATGTAAGAAGACATAACCCATTACGTTGTCTTCCTTGTCCAACGTCAACTCTTTAGCATATCATACTTTGATGAGTGCTCACAATCATAAAAGATGTCCAAGATAGTATATTTATAAGTGAAGACCTCTCTTTCTTTATTACTTCCTATTAATTGCAACAATGACCAAAACTATGTTCGTCAACTCTCAACAACTTTTATTCATCATACTCTTTATATGTGAGCTCATTGCTCTCCATAAGATCCATATGATCTCTTTATTTCTTTTTATTTCTTCTCTTTTATTTTATTCCCTCAAGATCATAGCAAAATAATCAAGCCCTTGACTCAACACTAATCTTTATTATATATAGCTCACGGACTCGATTACATAGACGGATCATAAAGCAAAACTCACAACTAGATCATACTAAAACTTTATTCTACTAGATTAAGATATTATCAAAAGGATCGAACTAAGAAAAACGGTAAAGATAAAAGTGATGGTGATACGATACCGGGGCACTCCCCCAAGCTTGGCAGTTCCAAGGGGAGTGCCCATACCCATGTGATTATATCTCTTTTGCTGGTGAAGGAGATGGAGGTGATGATGGATAGTCGCACATCGAGCGTAGGAGGTCCTCCAACTTGCAAATAATGCCCTTGAGTGCGATGATATGCTCCTTCAACAAAATATTTTCACGTGTGAGATACTTGTTTTGTATACGAGCTAACTCAATCATCTTGAAAGCTTCGATCTCAGTTGGGGTAAGAAAATTGTGATTAAGTTGAAGGATGGCTTCTGCTACCGGAACTTGGTCCTCCGTGACCTTCTTGATTCCTTCATCCTTGCTGATCTCCATGGGTTCTTCCCTCTTCAGCTCTATCTTCATTAGCCAAGCATCGTTGTCACCATTGTTGGAGGAGGGGGACGATATGATGCCTGGCCTTGACAACCCTGACATAAAGCAGCTCGAAACAAGAACAAAGGATAATTGCGTGATACGGTGGTCAAAACCTTAGGGAGATTATATAATAAATTTTTACCGACTAAAAGAAGTATCGTGCAAGAAAACGGAGTCCGGAGACCACACGAGGTGCCCACGAGGTAGAGGGGCGCGCCCAGGGGGTAGGGCGCGCCCTCCACCCTCATGGAAGCCTCGTGTCCTTTCCGGTCTGCTTCTTATTTTCCTATTTTCTTAAATATTCCAAAACGGTGAAAAATTGCCATTAGAACTGTTTTGGAGTCAGTTTACTTACCGTACCACGTACCTATTCCTTTTCGGAGTCTGAAACATTCTAGAAAGTGTCCCTTATGTATTCCTCCGGGGTTATGGTTTCAATAATATTAGTTTCAACATTTATGGGATTACCTGAGACATAATGTTTGATTCTTTGACCGTTCACCACCTTTGGATTTGTGCCTTCAAAGTTGTTGATTTTTATGGCACCGGAATGATAGACCTCCTCAATAACGTAAGGACCTTCCCATTTAGAGAGAAGTTTGCCTGCAAAAAATCTTAAACGAGAGTTGTATAACAATACATAATCACCTACACTGAACTCATGTTTTTGTATCCTTTTATCATGCCATCTTTTAACTTTTTCTTTAAACAACTTGGCATTTTCATAGGCCTGGGTTCTCCATTCATCAAGCGAGCTAATGTCAAATAACCTCTTCTCACTAGCAAGTTTGAAATCATAGTTGAGCTATTTGATAGCCCAATATGCCTTATGTTCTAGTTTGAGAGGTAAGTGACAAGCTTTACCATAAACCATTTTATAAGGAGACATACCCATAGGATTTTTATATGCAGTTCTATAAGCCCATAATGCATCATCAAGTTTCTTGGACCAATTCTTCCTAGATCTATTAACGGTCTTTTGCAAAATTAATTTGAGCTCTCTATTACTCAATTGTACTTGACCACTAGACTGTGGGTGATAAGGAGATGCAATTCTATGATTAACATCATACTTAGCAAGCATTTTACGAAAGGCACCATGAATAAAGTGTGAACCACCATCAGTCATTAAATATCTAGGGACTCCAAACCTCGGAAAAATAACTTCTTTAAGCATCTTAATAAAGGTGTTATGATCAGCACTACTAGTTGGAATAGTTTCTACCCACTTAGTAACGTAATCAACAACAACTAAAATATGTGTATACCCATAAGAGGAAGGAAACGGTCCCATATAATCAAAGCCCAAAACATCAAATAGTTCAATAAAAAGTGAATAATTCATAGGCATTTCTTGACATCTACTAATATTACCAATTCTTTGACATTCACCACAAGACAAGACAAACTTACGGGCATCCTTGAACAAAGTAGGCCAATAAAAACTGGATTGCAATACCTTGTGTGCAGTTCTATCTCCAGCATGGTGCCCTCCATAGGCTTCGGAGTGACACTTGCGTAGGATCTGTTCCTGTTCATGCTCAGGTACACAACGTCTAATAACACCATCTACTCCTTCTTTATAAAGATATGGGTCATCCCAAAAGTAATGCCTTAAATCATAGAATAACTTTTTCTTTTGCTGGTATGTGAAACTAGGTGGTATAAATTTAGCAACAATATAATTAGCATAATCAACATACCATGGAGCAGTTCAAGAAGCGTTTATGACATTTAATTGTTCATCAGGAAAGCTTCAATAGATAGTGGGTCATCAAGAACATTCTCTAACCTAGACAAGTTGTCTGCAACGGGGTTCTCAGCCCCCTTTCTATCAGTAATATGCAAATCAAATTCTTGTAGCAAGAGAACCCATCTAATAAGTCTAGGTTTAGCATCTTTCTTTTCCATAAGATATTTAATAGCAGCATGATCAGTGTGAACAGTTACTTTAGAATCAACAATATAAGGTCTGAACTTATCACAAGAAAATACAATTGCTAAAAATTCTTTTTCAGTAGTAGCATAATTTCTTTGGGAGCTGTCTAGGGTTTTACTAGCATATTGGATAACATTTAATTTCTTATCAACTCTTTGTCCTAGAACAGCACCTACAACATAATCACTGCGTCACAAATAATTTCAAAAGGTAAATTCCAATCAGGTGGTCGAACTATAGGTGCAGAAATCAAAGCTTTCTTAAGTACTTCGAATGCTTCTACACAATCATCATCAAAGACAAAAGGAATATCTTTTTCTAATAGGTTAGTCAGAGGCCGAGAAATTTTTGAGAAGTCCTTAATGAACCTCCTATAAAAACCGGCATGACCAAGGAAACTTCTTATACCTTTGATGTCCTTGGGACATGGCATCTTTTCAATAGCATCAACTTTAGCTTTATCAACTTCAATACCTCTTTCAGAAATTTTATGCCCCAAGAGAATACCTTCATTAACCATAAAGTGGAACTTCTCCCAGTTCAAGACAAGATTAGTCTCTTCACATCTCTGCAAAACTCGATCAAGGTTGCTCAAGCAATCATCAAAAGAGGATCCATAAACAGAGAAATCGTCCATGAAAACCTCACAAATCTTTTCACAAAAGTCCGAGATAGCAGGTGCATTACATAAACCAAAAGGCATACGTCTATAAGCAAAAGTATCGAAAGGGCAAGTAAAAGTGGTCTTTTCTTGATCCTCAGCTGACACGAGTATTTGAGAGAAACCAGAGTAACCATCTAGAAAGCAAAAGTGTGTATGTTTGGATAATCTTTCTAGCATTTGATCAATGAAAGGCAAAGGGTAATGATCTTTTTAGTAGCTTTATTTAATTTGCGAAAATCAATTACCATCCTATATCCTGTAATAATTCTTTGTGGAATCAAATCATCTTTATCATTAGGAACGACAATAGTACCTCCCTTCTTAGGGACACAATGGACATGACTTACCCACTGACTATCAGCAACGGGATAAATTATACCTGCCTCAAGGAGCTTTAGTATTTCCTTTCTTACCACTTCTTTCATCTTAGGATTCAGCCGTCGTTGGTGATCAATAACTGGTTTGGCGTCTTTCTCCAAATTTATTTTGTGTTGATATAGAGTGGGACTAATGCCTTTAAGATCATCAAGAGTATATCCAATAGCAGCGCGGTGCTTCTTCAGAGTTTTCAATAATTTTTCTTCCTCCTTCTCTGAAAGGTTAGCACTATTAATAACAGGATATATCTTCTTTTCATCAAGATAAGCATATTTAAGAGTATCTGGTAATGGTTTAAGCTCAAACACGGGATCACCCTTGGGTGGAGGAGGATCCCTTAGGATTTCAATAGGCAAGTTGTGTTTCAGAATAGGTCCATGTTTAAAGAATACTTCATCTATTTCCCTTCTTTCATTCATGAACATATCATTTTGATGGTCTAGCAAATATTGTTCTAAAGGATCAGTAGGAGGCACGGCAATAGAAGCAAGACCAATAATTTCATCTTTACTAGGCAATTCTTTATCATGGGGTTGTCTACGAAATTTTGCAAAATTAAACTCATGAGACATATCCCCTAAACCAATAGAAACAATATCCTTATTGCACTCTATCTCAGCATTAACAGTATTCAAGAAGGGTCTACCAAATATAATGGGACAAAAGTCATCTTGTGGGGAACCGAGGACAAGAAAATCAGCAGGGTATTTAACTTTACCACACAAGACTTCAACATCTCTAACAATCCCAATCGGTGAAATAGTATCTCTATTGGCAAGCTTAATGGTAACATCGATATCTTCTATCTCAGCGGGTGCAATATCATGCATAATTTCTTTGTATAAGGAATGAGGTATTGCACTTGCACTAGCACCCATATCATATAAGCCATGATAACAATGATCTCCTATTTTAACAGAAATAACAGGCATGCCTACAATAGGTCTATGTTTATTTTTAGTATCAGGTCTAGCAATTCTAGCAGTCTCATCACAGAAGTAAATAACATGCCCATCAATATTATCGGCCAAGAGATCTTTAACCATAGAAATATTAGGTTCAACTTTAACTTGCCCAGGGGGTTTGTGTGTCCTAATATTACTTTTGTTGACTACAGTTGAAACTTTAGCATGATCCTTTAATCTAACAGGGGAAGGTGGTTTCTCAACATAAGCAGTAGGAACAACAGGATCATTATAAGTGATAGTCTTGTCTTCAACTTGAATAGGTGCAACTACTTTTACTTCAATGGGAGGATTATATTTAAACCAATTCTCCTTAGGGAGATCAACATGAGTAGCAAAGGATTCACAGAAAGAAGCTACTATCTCAGAGTCAAGTCCATATTTAGTGCTAAATTCACGGAAAGCATCGGTATCCATAAAAGATTTAACACAATCAAACTTAGGTGTTATACCTGACTCCTTACCTTCATCGAGATCCCAATCTTCAGAGTTGCGTTTAATTCTTTCCAATAAATCCCATTTGAATTCAATAGTCTTCATCATAAAAGATCCAGTACAAGAAGTATCAAGCATGGAGCAATTACTGAGAGAAAGTCGAGCATAAAATTTTTGAATAATCATTTATCTTGAGAGCACATGATTGGGTCATGAATATAACATTGAATTAAGCCTCCCCCATGCTTGAGCGATGCTTTCTCCTTCGCGAGGCCAAAAATTATATATATAATTACGATCACGATGAACAAGATGCATAGGATAAAACTTCTGGTGAAATTCCAATTTCAATCGCTTATAGACCCATGATCCCATATCATCACATAGCCTATACCATGTCAATGCATCTCCCTTGAAAGATAAAGGGAAAACCTTCTTCTTGATAACATCCTCGGGCATACTTGCAAGCTTAAATAATCCACAAACTTCATCCACATAGATTAAGTGTAAATCGGGATGCAATGTTCCATCTCCTGCAAAAGGATTAGCTAGCAGTTTCTCTATCATACCCGAAGGAATTTCAAAGTAAACATTTTCAGTAGGTTTAGTAGGTTGAGGGGTAGCTAATTGTGGTTCCGGACGAGATGAAGATACCCCGAACAAACCCCTCAAAGGATTATGTTCCATAGTAACAAGTGACAGTAAATTTCAGCACACTATATAAATTTTTTCCTTACCAAATTCCACCTACCAAAGGCGCTTCACTCCCCGGCAACGGCGCCAGAAAAGAGTCTTGATGACCCACAAGTGTAGGGGATCTATCTTAGCCTTTTTGATAAGTAAGAGTGTCGAACCCAACGAGGAGCAGAAGGAAATGATAAGCAGTTTTCAGCAAGGTATTCTCTACAAGCACTGAAATTATCGGTAATAGATAGTTTTGTGATAAGATAAATTGTAACAAGCAACAAGTAATAAAAGTAAATAAGGTGCAGCAAGATGGCCCAATCCTTTTTTTTAGAAAAGGACAAGCCTGGACAAACTCTTATATGAAGGAAAGCGCTCCCGAGGACACATGGGAATTATCGTCAAGCTAGTTTTCATCAGTTCATATGATTCGCGTTCGGTACTTTGATAATTTCATATGTGGGTGGACCGGTGCTTGGGTACTGTCCTTACTTGGACAAGCATCCCACTCATGATTAACCCCCATTGCAAGCATCCGCAACTACAACAAAAGTTTTAAGGTAAACCTAACCATAGCATGAAACATATGGATCCAAATCAGCCCCTTACGAAGCAACGCATAAACTAGGGTTTAAGCTTCTGTCACTCTAGCAACCCATCATCTACTTATTACTTCCCAATGCCTACCTCTAGGCCCAAACAATGGTGAAGTGTCATGTAGTCTACGTTCACATGACACCACTAGAGGGATGACAACATACATCTCATCAAAATATCGAACGAATACCAAATTCACATGACTACTAATAGCAAGACTTCTCCCATGTCCTCAGGAACAAACGTAACTACTCACATAGCATTTTCATTTTCATAATCAGAGGGGTATTAATATGCATAATGGATCTGAACATATGATCTTCCACCAAGTAAACCAACTAGCATCAACTACAAGGAGTAATCAACACTACTGGCAACCCACATGTACCAATCTGAGGTTTGGATACAAAGATTGGATACAAGAGATGAACTAGGGTTTGAGATGAGATGGTGCTGGTGAAGATGTTGATGGATATTGACCCCCTCCCGATGAGAGGATCGTTGGTGTTGACGATGGCGATAATTTCTCCCTCCCGGAGGGAAGTTTCCCTGGCAGAACAGCTCCGTCGGAGCCCTAGATTGGTTCCGCCAAGGTTCCACCTCGTGGTGGCGGAGTTTCTTCCTAAAAGCTTGCTTATTATTTTTCCGTGGACGAAAGACCTCATATAGCAGAAGGTGTGCATCAGAGGGCCACCAGGGAGCCCACGAGGCAGGAGGCGCGCCCACCACCCTCGTGGCCAGGGTGTGGGCCCCCTCTGGAACTTCTTTCGCCCAATATTTTTTATATATTCTGGAAATTGCTTCCGTGAAGTTTCAGGACTTTTGGAGCTGTGCAGAATAGGTCTCTAATATTTGCTCCTTTTCCAGCCCAAAATCCCAGCTACCGGCATTCTCCCTCTTCATGTAAACCTTGTAAAATAAGAGAGAATAGGCATAAGAATTGTGACATAATGTGTAATAACAGCCCATAATGTAATAAATATCGATATAAAAGCATGATGCAAAATGGACGTATCAGTGATAATGAACCGAAGCCACAACCAGAAGTCTCCATCGCGTAAGTACTTAACGGTCGGTCGCACCAACAGACGGTCGGTCGGACCCACGTCTCACCGAAGGGACACGCATCGGCTTGGTCTGACATGTACGACCAGTTACATCACTGACTTGTGCGACCGCATTTGAGCAGTGTAGTACTCCCTCTATCTCAGTTTACAAGTCTTGCACATGTCCTAGGTCATTAATTTGACCAACTTAATAAGAGGCATACATTACGAAAAATATATCATTACAAACTTCATATATTCTATTTTTAATGATATATTTTTTATGTTAAACAATTTATGTTCTACTAAACTGATTGGGAGTACTTGAAATTTATGTTCCACTAAACTCATCGGGAGCCGTTTTAGGCCTCGAAACAAAAACCATCAATTAATCTTTACCTTGTTCCCATCACATTCCAATGTACTAGTGCTACAATTAAGTGCAAGCCTGCTCACACCTACCAGTACGTACCAAACCTGAATGTGTTCCCACTATGCAGGTTTTAGTACTAGTGCTAGTACTTAGGTTATAAAAAGGGGAACGGCCTAACCAAGAATTACTCTACCTTCCTCCTCATAAGTCTTGATTCTTCGTCCGTCCTTGCCATGGCTGGTGTGCAGAGCTCTAGGTCGAGAACTACTCGTAACAAGGGAACGACAACCAAGCCTGCGAAAAAAAGAGGGATCACCGCCACGCAGAGACCTCGAAAGAGCTCTCACGGGCAGGCGATGGCTCCCAGGAGCGCCCTAGCCATGGAGGCAAACATGGCGAGCTGGCGGCGCTGGAGTCCTTATCCCTCGACGACATGCCCGATCAGCTAAATAAGCACCTCAATAAGCAGAAGGAGTTCATCCATAGCTTGGTGGAGCTGCTGAGGGAGAGCCTCGACGACATGCCTGCTGAGCTCAATGAGCAGGGGGAGTTGACCACCGGCTTGGTGATGCTGCTGAAGAAGAGCATTGCCTCGGAGAAGAAGGCGACCGGCGAAATCCTGCAACTTCAGGAGGACAAGGCGAAGCTTTGCCACGAGCTCGACCTGCTGAAGGAGGAGAACGCCGGCTGGAAGAAGCTGCATGAGAATAGTAGTTCCTCGATGAAGATGCTGTAGGCCCTCGTCATGGAACAGAAGGAGGAGTTGGCGAAGCTCCGCATCGAGCACCCGACTGCTGTTAAGGTACGTAATGCGGCTGTGGAACAGATGATGAAGGCTCGCGTCGAGAAATCCCGCGTCATGTACACAATGAAGAAGATGGCGGAGGAGGTCGTGGAGGCGATGAAGAAGCAGTTACGACTCCGCGATCAGCAACCCTTCATGTAGTGAGAGCAGCGCCCCACACTTGTGTGTGCGTCTTCCTTTTTTTGGGGTGATAATCTTCCTTCTTCTTTTTCTCATGTGTTTCTTCTTTTTCTTCGGGAGTTTCGCCGCACGTGTAACGTTCTCTGTGAGGCATGAATAGAACAATGCTAAAAATGAGATCACTAGCAAATTAGATCATTCTTTATCAACAATAGAACAATGCCTCTTGCTAGTAATATATAATAAGAGTAGAGAGTAGAGATATGGCACTGGGCTGTGTGTTTCGTGCTCCTCCGTCGTACTCCAGTGGAAAACTTGAGTATACCGCACGGTTCTTTGCTCCTCCTCAGGTCCTTGGCACATTTATACGAGCAGTCAAATCACAAGGCCCCGCCTTCCAGCAGTAATGAGACGTCAAATCACAAAGGCCCTCGCCTCTCTTGAAACCGACCTAGCTAGACTGTCCCGCCCTCTAGCCTTTTAAAAATGTATACTTTTGTACAGTAGTAGGATCGATGGATTGCACCATGGAGCAAAACTAACAAGATGAAATTAAAGAAAAAAGGTGGTACATATAGAGAGCGCTCGTCGCCAAATTATGCATATAGTACTATTAAAAAAACTAGTACGTGCTTAAATGGGGTGCTAAATTATATTAAAGAAAATAGCATACCTATTTAATTCTTGGGTTCTTATTATTTATGCCACTAGTTTGTGTATCACTACTTAGTTTTGCCATTAGAAGTTACAACTACTAAAAAATGCCATCGATCCGTGAGATGCCTGCTCAAAAATGCAATTAGATATCTCAAAAATGCCATCGTTAAGTTAGATATTTGCTCAAAAATACCATTAGACATTGTGATTTTCACATCAAACCCGTTGACCATATTACATGACATAATAAGCCGATTCTCGCAATGATAAGTGTGGCCCCGCTTGTCAGGAGTAACAAAGCGAACAATTTTACAGGAAAATAAGAATGTTGGTGGGATCAAGTAGGCCCCACACTTTATTTTACTGTAGTGAGGTAGAGGGAGAGCTGGCATGTTGGTCCATCGGTATTTATGTCATTATAACATGGCAAAAGATATTTGAGTCACAATAATGGTGTCCAGCACAACACACCCGTCAAATAAAACTAAGCACCCTGAAATTCTTTGACAAAACTAAACCCCCTGAAATTCTTTGACAACTAAACTACTGGCTATATGATGTTGGCCATATATATTGTACGTATATAATGTGAAGAAATGAGTGGTAGTCGTAGTAATATACCAACTAAAAGATGAACTGTAAGAAATACTAGTATGTACGTACTGAAGAGATAAAGTCACGAGAAGAAACATAACATAGTTCTGTTGGGGGCTCAGCACAACACACCCCTCAAATAAAACTAAGCACACCAGAAATTAAACTAAGCAACTAATCTGGTAGACACTGCATTAGAACCACCATGAGCAATGACACTGCCACCTTACTCGGAGTCCTCGTTCACGTCCTGGAATTTGTCCTTGTCCCTCTTCCTCTTGGGCGATACTTCTTTGCTTGAACCGCACACTTAGCTCTTGCTCTTCATCCAATACTTGTAGATATTGAAACAAAGGTAGTCATCCATTGCAGCGTAGTGGATGTGGTCTATATCTAGTACATTCCACTGCCATGCACGATGAAACGTGTGCGGAGGTTTGTTCAGTTTACCGTACGAAGGATGAACCATGGCTCCTGCCAGGGTCAGCATTGAAGGCTGATCACGGGAAGGCACCAGCCCTTCCTTCTGGAGGTCGAGGGGGTTGCCTACTGTTGGAAATATGCCATAGAGGCAATAATAAAATGGTTATTATTGTATTTCCTGGTTCATGATAATTGTCTATTGTTCATGCTATAATTGTATTAACCGGAAACCGTAATACATGTGTGAATACATAGACCACAACATGTCCCTAGTAAGCCTCTAGTTGACTAGCTCGTTGATCAATAGATGGTCATGATTTCCTGACCATGGACATTGGATGTCGTTGATAATGGGATCACATCATTAGGAGAATGATGTGATGGACAAGACCCAATCCTAAGCCTAGCACAAGATCGTGTAGTTCGTATGCTAAAGCTTTTGTAATGTCAAGTATCATTTACTTAGACCATGAAATTGTGCAACTCCCGGATACCGTAGAAATGCTTTGGGTGTACCAAATGTCACAATGTAACTGGGTGGCTATAAAGGTGCACTACGGGCATCTCCGAAAGTGTCTGTTGGGTTGGCACGAATCGAGACTGGGATTTGTCACTCCGTGTAACGGAGAGGTATCTCTGGGCCCACTCGGTAGGACATCATCATAATGTGCACAATGTGAACAAGGAGTTGATCATGGCGTGATGTGTTACAGAACAAGTAAAGAGACTTGCTGGTAACGAGATTGAACAAGGTATCGGGATACCGAGGATCGAATCTCGGGCAAGTACTATACCGGTAGACAAAGGGAATTATATACGGGATTGACTGAATCCTTGACATCGTGGTTCATCCGATGAGATCATCGTGGAACATGTGGGAGCCAACATGGGTATCCAGATCCCACTGTTGGTTATTGACCATAGAGATGTCTCGGTCATGTCTGCATGATTCCCGAGCCCGTAGGGTCTACACACTTAAGGTTCGATGACGCTAGGGTTATAGGGAAAGTATGTACGCGGTTACCGAATGTTGTTCGGAGTCCCGGATAAGATCCCGGACGTCACGAGGAGTTCCGGAATGGTCCGGAGGTGAAGATTGATATATTGGACAAAGGGTTTTGGAGTCCGGAAGTGTTCCGGAGGTACCGGGTGATGACCAGCATGACCGAAAGGTGTTTCGGGAGCCCCGACAAGCGTTGGGGGTCTTCATGGGCCAAGGGAAGGGGGCAAACCATCCCACTAAGGGGCTGTGCGCCCCCCTCACCTATTCCCACATGACCAGGGGGTTTGGGGCACCCCATCTAGGGTTCCCACCTCCTGGCTTGGGGGCCAAGTCACCCAAGGGGGAGATCCCATCTGCCCTGGCCGCCCCCCTAGAGGAAACCCTAGGGCGCCTCCCCTTTCCCTTGCCCCTATATATAGTGGAGGTTTTGGGGCTGCACAACACACGAGTCTCTTTCTCCCAAGGCGCAGCCCTACCTCTCTCCCTCCCCGTCTCTCGTAGTTCTTGGCGAAGCCCTGCAGGAGTACCGCGCTCCTCCACCACCACCATGCCATTGTGCTGCTGCTGGACGGAGTCTTCCCCAACCTCTCCCTCTCTCCTTACTGGATCAAGGTGCGGGAGACGTCACCGGGCTATACGTGTGTTGAACGCGGAGGCGCCGTTGTTCGGCGCTTAGATCGGAATCGACCGCGATCAGGATCGCTACGAGTACGACTACCTCATCCGCGTTCTAGTAACGCTTACGCTTAGCGATCTACAAGGGTATGTAGATGCACTCCCCTTCCTCTCGTTGCTAGATTACTCCATAGATTGATCTTGGTGATGCGTAGAATTTTTTTAATTTCTGCTACGATCCCCAACAGTGGCATCATGAGCTAGGTCTATGCGTAGATTCTATGAACGAGTAGAACGCAAAGTAGTTGTGGGCGATGATTTGTTCAATTTGCTTGCCGTTACTAGTATTATCTTGTTTTGGCGGCATTGTGGGATGAAGCAGCCCGGACCGACCTTACACGTACACTTACGTGAGACAGGTTCCACCGACTGACATGCACTTGATGCATAAAGTGGCTGGCGGGTGTCTGTCTCTCCCACTTTAGTCGGATCGTTCGATGAAAAGGTCCTTATGAAGGTTAAATAGCAATTGGCATATCACCGTTGTGGTTTTGCGTAGGTAAGAAACGTTCTTCTAGAAACCCATAGCAGCCACGTAAAACATGCAACAACAATTAGAGGACATCTAACTTGTTTTTGCAGGGTTTGCTATGTGATGTGATATGGCCAAAAGGATGTGATGAATGATATATGTGATGTATGAGATTGATCATGTTCTTGTAATAGGAATCACGACTTGCATGTCGATGAGTATGACAACCGGCAGGAGCCATAGGAGTTGTCTTAATTGATTTATGACCTGCGTGTCAATGAAAAACGCCATGTAATTACTTTACTTTATTGCTAACCGTTAGCCATAGTAGTAGAAGTGATAATTGGTGAGGCAACTTCATGAAGACACGATGATGGAGATCATGGTGTCATGCCGGTGACGATGGTGTTCATGTCGTGCCTCGAAGATGGAGATCAAAGGCGCAAGATGATATTGGCCATATCATGTCACTTTATGATTTGCATGTGATGTTTGTCATGTTTTTACATCTTATTTGCTTAGAACGACGGTAGCATAAATAAGATGATCCCTCATTAAAATATCAAGAATTGTGTTCCCCCTAACTGTGCACCATTGCTAAGGTACGTTGTTCCGAAGCACCACGTGATGATCGGGTGTGATAGGTTCTAACGTTCGCATACAACGGGTGTAAGCCAGATTTACATACGCAATACACTTAGGTTAACTTGACGAGCCTAGCATGTACAGACATGGCCTCGGAACATAGACCGAAAGGTCGAACATGAGTCGTATAGTGGATACGATCAACATGAAGATGTTCACTGATGATGACTAGTCCATCTCACATGATGATCGGACACGGCCTAGTTGACTCGGATCATGTATCACTTAGATGACTAGAGGGATGTCTATCTAAGTGGGAGTTCATTAAATAATTAGATTAGATGAACTTAATTATCATGAACATAGTCAAGAGGTCTTTGCAAATTATGTCGTAGCTCACTCTTTGGTTCTACTGTTTTAGATATGTTCCTAGAGAAAATTTAGTTGAGAGTTGACAGTAGCAATTATGCGGACTGGGTCCATGAACTGAGGATTGTCCTCATTGCTGCACAGAAGGGTTATGTCCTTAATGCACCGCTCAGTGTGTTGAACCTCGAGCGTCGTCTGTAGATGTTGGGAAACATCTGACATACACATTTTGATGAATACGTGATAGTTCAGTGCGTAATGCTAACAGTTTAGAATTATGGCACCAAAGACGTTTTTGAAACGTCGCAGAACATATGAGATGTTCAAAAGACTGAAATTGGGATTTCAGACTAGTGCCCACGTCAAGAGGTATGAGACCTCTGACAAGTTTCTTAAGCCTTCAAACTAAGGGAGAAAAACTCAATCGTTGAGCATGTGCTCAGATTGTCTGAGTACTGCAATCGCTTGAATCGAGTGGGAGTTAATCTTCTAGATGAGATAGTGATGGTTCTCCATAGTCACTGCCACCAAGCTATTGGAGCTTCGTGATGAACTATAACATATCAGGGATAGACATGATGATCCTTGAGCAACTCGCGATGTTTGACACCGCGAAAGTAGAAATCAAGTAGGAACATCAATTGTTGATCGTTAAACCACTAGTTTCAAGAAGGGCAAGGGAAAGAAGGGATACTTCATGAGACGGCAAATCAGTTGTTGCTCTAGTGAAGAAACCCAAGGTTGAACCAAACCCGAGACTAAGTGCTTCTATAATGAGGGGAACGGTCACTGAAGCAGAACTACCCTAGATACTTGGTAGATGAGAAGGCTAGCAAGGTCGACAAAAGTATTTTGGATATACATCATATTATTGTGTACTTTACTAGTACTCCTAGTAGCACCAGGGTAATAAATACCGGTTCGGTTGCTAAGCATTAGTAACTCGAAATAAAAGGCTGCGGAGACTAGCTAAAGGTGAGATGACGATATGTGTTGGAAGTGTTTCCAAGGTTGATGTGATCAAACATCGCACACTCCCTCTACCATCGGGATTGGTGTTAAACCGAAATAATTGTTATTTGGTGTTTGCGATGAGCATAGACATGATTGGATTATGTTTATCGCCACACGGTTATTCATTTAAGGAGAATAATGGTTACTCTGTTTATTTGAATAATACCTTCAATGGTCTTACACCTAAAATGAATGGTTTATTGAATCTCGATCATAGTGATACACATGTTCATGCCAAAAGATATAAGATAGTAATAATAGTACCACGTACTTTTGGCACTGCCATTTGAGTCATGTTGGTATAAAACGCATGAAGAAGCTCCATGTTGATGGATCTTTGGACTCACTCGTTTTTGAAAAGATTGAGACATGCGAACCATGTCTATTGGTAGATATGCATGAAGAAACTCCATGTAGATGGATCGTTTGGACTCACTTGATTTTGAATCACTTGAGACATGCAAATCATACCACATGGGCAAGATGACTGAAAGGCCTCGTTTTCAGTAAGATGGAACAAGAAAGCAACTTGTTGGAAGTAATACATTTTGATGTGTGCAGTCCAATGAGTGTTGAGGCACGCAGTGGATATCGTTATGTTCTTACTTCACAGATGATTTGGGTAGATGCTGAGTATATTTACTTGATGAAACACAAGTCTGAATTATTGAAAGGTTTAAGTAATTTCAGAGTGAAGTTGAAGATCATCGTGACAAGATGATAAAATGTCTATGATATGATCATAGAGATGAATATCTGAGTTATGAGTTTGGCACACAATTAAGACATTGTGGAAATTGTTTCACAACTAATACTGCCTGGACCACCATAGTGTGATGGTGTGTCCGAACATCACAACTGCACCCTATTGGATATGGTGCATACCATGATGTCTCTTATCGAATTACCACTATCGTTTATGGGTTAGGCATTAGAGACAACCGCACTCACTTTAAATAGGGAACCACACAATTCCGTTGAGACGACACCGTATGAACCATGGTTTAGAGAAACCTAAGCTGTCGTTTCTTAAAAGTTTGGGGCTGCGATGCTTATGTGAAAAAGTTTTAGGCTGATACGCTCGAACCCAAAGCAGATAAATGCATCTTCATAGAATACCCAAAACAGTTGGGTATACCTCCTATTTCAGATCCGGAAGCAAAAGTGGTTGTTTCTAGAAACAGGTCCTTTCTCGAGGAAAAGTTTCTCTCGAAAGAACTGAGTGGGAGGATGATGGAGACTTGATGAGGTTATTGAACCGTCACTTCAACTAGTATGTAGCAGGGCATAGGAAGTTGTTCCTCTTGCACCTACACCAATTGAAGTGGAAGCTTATGATAGTGATCATGAAACTTCGAATCAAGTCACTACCAAACCTTCAGAGTGGTACGTAATCCTGTCTTGGAAGTCATGCTGCTAGACAACAATGAACCTACGAGCTATGGAGAAGCGATGGTGGGCCCGGATTCCGACGAATGGCTCGAGGCCATAAAATCCGAGAGAGGATACATGTATATAAACAAAGTATAGACTTTGGAAGAACTACTTGATGGTCGTAAGGCTGCTGGGTGCAGATGGATTTTAAAAGGAAGACGAACAATGATGGTAAGTGTCACCATTAAGAAAGCTCGACTTGTCGTTAAGATGTTTTCCGACAAGTTCAAGGAGTTGACTACGATGAGACTTTCTCACTCGTAGCGATGCTAAGAGTCTATTGGAATTATGTTAGCAGTTACTGCATTATTTATGAAATCTTGCAGATAGGATGTCAAAACATTGTTTCCTCGATGTTTTTCTTGAGGAAAGGTTGTATGTGATACAACCAGAAGGTTTTGTCAATCCTGAAAGATGCTAACAAGTATGCAAAGCTCCAGCAATCCTTCTAAGGACTGGAGTAAGCATCTCGGAATTGGAATATACGCTTTGATGAGATGATCAAAGATTTTTGGTTTATACAAAGTTTATGAGAAACTTATATTTCCAAAGAAGTGAGTGGGAGCACTATAGAATTTTTGATGAGTATATCTTGTTAACATATTGTTGATCAGAAATGATGTAGAATTTCTGGAAAGCATACAGGGTTATTTGAAAAGTGTTTTTCGGTGGAAAACCTGGATTAAGCTACTTGAACATTGAGCATCAAGATCTATAAGGATAGATCAAAAAAGCTTAGTAGTACTTTCAAATGAATACATACCATGAAAAGATTTTGAAGGAGTTCAAAATAGATCAGCAAAGTTCTTGGCTGTGTTACAAGGTATGAGCATTGAGTAAGACTCAAGACCTGACCACGGCAGAAGAGAGAGAAAGGACGAAGGTCGTCCCCTATGCTTTAGACATAGGCTCTACAGTATGCTATGCTGTGTACCGCACCTGAAGTGTGCCCTGCCATGAGTCAGTCAAGGGGTACAAGAGTGATCCAGGAATGGATCACATGACAGCAGTCGAACTTATCCTTAGTAACTAGTGGACTAAGGAATTTTCTCGATTATGGAGGTGGTAAAAGAGTTCATCGTAAAGGGTTACGTCGATGCAAACTTTGACACTAATCCGGATGACTCTGAGTAGTAAACCGGATTCGTATAGTAGAACAGTTATTTGGAATAGCTCCAAGTAGCGCGTGGTAGCTGCATCTACAAGATGACATAGAGATTTTGTAAAGCACACATGGATCTGAAAGGTTCAGACTCATTGACTAATAAACCTCTCTCACAAGCAAGATATGAACAAACCCCATGGGTGTTGGATTCATTGCAATCACATAGTGATGTGAACTAGATTATTGACTCTAGTGCAAGTGGGAGACTGTTTGAAAGATGCCCTAGAGGCAATAATAAAATGGTTATTATTGTATTTCCTTGTTCATGATAATTGTCTATTGTTCATGCTATAATTTTATTAATCGGAAACCGTGATACATGTGTGAATACATAGACCACAACATGTCCCTAGTAAGCCTCTAGTTGACTAGCTCGTTGATCAATAGATGGTCATGGTTTCCTGACCATGGACATTGGATGTCATTGATAACGGGATCACATCATTAGGAGAATGATGTGATGGACAAGACCCAATCCTAAGCCTAGCACAAGATCGTGTAGTTCGTATGCTAAAGCTTTTCTAATGTCAAGTATCATTTCCATAGACCATGAGATTGTGCTACTCCCGGATACCGTAGGAATGCTTTGGGTGTACCAAACATCACAATGTAACTGGATGGCTATAAAGGTGCACTACGGGCATCTCCGGAAGTGTCTGTTGGGTTGGCACGAATCGAGACTGGGATTTGTCACTCCGTGTAACGGAGAGGTATCTCTGGGCCCACTCAGTAGGACATCATCATAATGTCCACAATGTGACCAAGGAGTTGATCACGGGATGATGTGTTACGAAACAAGTAAAGAGACTTGCCGGTAACGAGATTGAACAAGGTATCGGGATACCGATGATAGAATCTCGGGCAAGTACTATACCGGTAGACAAAGGGAATTGTATACGGGATTGACTGAATCCTTGACATCGTGGTTCATCCGATGAGATCATCGTGGAACATGTGGGAGCCAACATGGGTATCCAGATCCCGCTGTTGGTTATTGACCATAGAGATGTCTCTGTCATGTCTGCATGATTCCCGAGCCTGTAGGGTCTACACACTTAAGGTTCGATGATGCTAGGGTTATAGGGAAAGTATGTACGCGGTTACCGAATGTTGTTCGGAGTCCCAGATGAGATCCCGGACATCACGAAGTGTTCTAGAATGGTCCGGAGGTGAAGATTGATATATTGGACAAAGGGTTTTGGAGTCCGGAAGTGTTCCGGAGGTACCGGGTGATGACCCGCATGACCGAAAGGTATTTCGGGAGCCCCGGCAAGTGTTGGGGGGCTTCATGGGCCAAGGGAAAGGGCAAACCAGCCCACTAAGGGGCTGTGCGCCCGCCTCACCTATTCCCATGTGACCAGGGGGTTTGGGGCGCCCCATCTAGGGTTCCCACCTCCTGGCTTGGGGGCCAAGTCACCCAAGGGGGGGATCCCATCTGCCCTGGCCGCCGCCCCCCCCTAGGGGAAACCCTAGGGCGCCTCCCCTTGCCCTTGCCCCTATATATAGTGGAGGTTTTGGGGCTGCACAACACACGAGTCTCTTTCTCCCAAGGCGCAGCCCTACCTCTCTCCCTCCTCGTCTCTCGTAGTGCTTGGTGAAGCCCTGCAGGAGTACCGCGCTCCTCCACCACCACCACGCCGTCGTGCTGCTGCTGGACGGAGTCTTCCCCAACCTCTCCCTCTCACCTTGCTGGATCAAGGTGCGGGAGACGTCACCGGGCTGTACGTGTGTTGAACGCGGAGGCGCCGTTGTTCGGCGCATAGATCTGAATCGACCGCGATCTGGATCGCTACGAGTACGACTACCTCATCCGCGTTCTAGTAACGCTTTCGCTTAGCGATCTACAAGGGTATGTAGATGCACTCCCCTTTCCCTCGTTGCTAGATTACTCCACAGATTGATCTTGGTGACGCGTAGAAAATTTTAAATTTCTGCTACGACCCCCAACACCTAGAACGAGGCCTATCCGACCCAGAATTTCCTTGTTGTTACTAAAGTCTATAGTAACGAATTCGACTCCGCTGCCCTTGAGGAACTTCTTAAATTCCTCGCACTCAACATAGGCATGGAATATGTGGTAGACCAAGCATAAGTCATGCACGCAAACCTGGATCACGGTGGGCTTCCTCTTCTCTACCTCCTTTAGATTCTTCTTGCTTCCCAGGACTGTGGTGTACTCAACATCTAGCCCGGCGATCTACTCATCATTTGAGTTTTCGAACATGTGTTTGAAGTGAGCAAGGCATTCTTTCAATGTTTTTTTGAACCTTTAACAGTAGGAGAACCTCCTACTGTTTTTGTATTAATATAAAGGGGGTAACACTTTACATGAGGATTTTTACATGATGACTTTACAATTCACCCTCCCTTTGGGAGGTGGGGGAGAACTTAAGCTACAGAGGAGAGGATGAGTGGGATGAGATTTTTATGCTTTTCCTTCACCCTATAGGTAAGGAGAGAAAAATCAGTCTTAAGCCTATCCAACCATGAAGTCTTTGAGGGCATCATCCCCTGAAATGTTTGTTGTTGCGTTCCTTCCAGATACTCCATGCGGCCGTCAGGAATATCTCCATGAAAAGAGGCCTGTTCCAGTTATTCTTGGCAGACACAACTTGTTGCAGGCGAGGTTGTCCCTGATTCCACGTAATTCCAAGGCTGGACCAACATTCAGTACTGAATTGACACTAAAAAAAGAGGTGTTCCAGTGTTTCCTCAATGTGAAGCCCACATAGGATGCAATCATAGTCATTTCCTATATTGTAATGTCTCCTCTTGAGCATACTTCGCGTGTTCAATCGGTCAGAAAGGAGCAGCCATCCAAAAACTTTAATTTTCATGGTGGATTTTGATTTCCAGAGCCAACCAAACGCTTGATGAGCCCGCACGTCTCTAAAGTAAAAGGTGTAGTATCTATGAGCTGTGTATTTTTCCGTGCCCCAAATATAGGTCCAAATATCTGATTCAGTGGATAGAGCCATTTCCATCGTGTCTGCTTGTAGTTGGCGCACCTCTGCATGGGCCTGTGTCGAGAGAGGCAGATGGAACACCTCATTCAATGACGTGATGGACAAGAAATCCCTCACAGAGATGTCTTCATTGATTGTGTAGGATAGTGCACGCGGGTACTTCTCATCAAATGTTGTGTCCGTCCATAAATCTTTCCAGAAAAGCACATTGGACCCATCGTTGACATGAACGATTGAGATACCCCTATATATCGGCATTAGTTTGGCAACATCATGCCACCAGAATGAACCGCAAGGGTCTGCAGCATGCGGAATTTGATTCGCGTAGTATGTATCCCATACGAGTTCAACCCAAGGCACGTTCCATCTATTGTAGAATTTATGTAAGTAATTTAGCAAGAGTGCATCTCCTTGGATCCTGATATCAATCACTCCCAATCCACCACTTTCTTTGGGACGACAAACCATTTCCCAAGATGCAAGAGAATTGCATTTGTCCCCTTGCTCCGTTTTCTTTGTACATAGGCACTTCCTTCTAATTTTGTCCAAGAGCTCAATGATTTTGGTAGGCAGTCGAAGCGTGCATAGCGCAAAGATAATGAGCGAAGTGATCACCGAGTTGAGCGGGGAGAGCTTTCCACCGTACGATATCATGTTGAGGGTAGCTGTTAGTCTTCTCTCCATGGAACAAACCAGAGGCATGAGATCAAGGACAGTTGGTCGAGTGGTTCCAAGCGGGAGCCCTAAGTATGTGAAGGGCATCTTGCCCATGACGCATCCAAAGATCTTAGCAATCTCTTCAGTCTTAGCATTATTGGCATTAATTGGAATGAGAGTAGATTTGTGAAAATTTATTTTCAAGCCAATGGACGTAGCATATTCAGTCAAAATATCCTTGATAACGGCCGCCTGTTGTGCGCATGCTGGGAGCACCAGTATGGTATCATCAGCGTATTGGATGACTGGATATTCTTTTTGATGCGGAGAAGGGAAGGGGAAATGTATTTGATGGCGTGCAAAGGCATCGTTGATGGCCGCTTGAAGGAGATCTGCCGCTGGCACAAAAATGAGGGGTGAAAGAGGGTCCCCCTGCCTGACCCCACATTTGGAAAAAAATTGGCACCCGGGAGTGCCGTTGAGGAGAACAGAAGATTTTGCTGAAGAGAGGATGCAGCGGATCCATGTGAGCCGTTTGTCATTAAATCCCATGTTCTTCATAATCTCAATCATCGCTTCATGTTCAATAGTATCGAAAGCTTTGGCAAAATCAAGTTTGAGAAGCATGATTTCTTTTTTGGAAGTTTGACATTGATAGATATACTCGTATTCGCATACGAGGCAGTCCTGGATAGTCCTCCCCTTAAGAAACCCATATTGGTTTCTGTGGATAATCTTCAGAATGACTTTTTGCAGTCTATTTGCCAAGATCTTAGTGATGACTTTTAGGCAGCAATTTAGGAGAGTAATCGGCCTGCAGTCATTAATAGTTTTAGGTGATCCAGTTTTTGGAATGAGAGTTATGAATCCATCATTAATGCTTTCCAGATTGAGATTACCATTATGGAATTGATTACAGAGATTGTAAAAATCATCTTTAATGATTGTCCAACAGTGTTTAAGAAAGAGTCCAGTAAAGCCATCCGGGCCCGGTGCTCTATCTGCAGGCATCTCTCGAATAACTTTGTCGATCTCATCATGGCTGAAAGGAAGAGTTAGCTCATCAAGCCCATCACATTTTTTGATTATCCTAGCAAGATCAAACTTCATGGTACATGAATGTGAGGATCCCATCCTTTCCTTGGAGGCCTGATAAATGAGTGATTCTTTTCCCACATGATCTTCAATAGTCGTGCCGTC
Organism: Triticum urartu; assembly: GCF_003073215.2. Classification (NCBI taxonomy): domain Eukaryota; kingdom Viridiplantae; phylum Streptophyta; class Magnoliopsida; order Poales; family Poaceae; genus Triticum; species Triticum urartu. Next base: position 375,016,193 of record NC_053023.1, on the reverse strand, counting down.
ACTGGTCATCAAAGAGGCAATATTATTCTTTCTGTATCATTCCGAGGCCATGGACTGAAAAAAATTTGAAGGTTCGTCTCCAAATTGCTCCCAGCGAATTGTACATCTTTTTTTTCCAGTAAAGTTGTTGGTATCGTAGCAATCTCAGAATGTGAGCTTTGAGTATACGACGGAAATTTTCTTCAGGCACAGTGAGAGTACGTTTATTTTCAAGGTCATCTAGCTCACAAAGGGCTTTATTTGAGTTTTCGATGGCCATCGAGAGCTTGGAGATACCCTTACTCCAATGTTTGAGATTTCTTCATAGGGTTTTGAATTTTTTGCATAGGACAGTGGCAGCATTGGTGGAATGAACTGGTTTGGCCCAGGAGGTCTCGACAACCGTCATAAAGCCCGGGTGCTGAGCCCAAAAGGATTCAAAGCGAAATAATTTGGATTTGGGTATATTGGTTTCGATGGTAATCACACAGGGGATGTGATCAGAGACAGGTTTACCTAATGGTTTGACCAGAGTTTTTGGATATGTCTGGGTCCAATTGGAGCTTGTGAAGAACCAGTCCAGTTGTTCCAGTAAGGGGTCCAGTTGCATGTTGCTCCAGGTAAAAGAACAACCTTTAATGGGCAATTCAATTAAGCTCTGACATCTGATGAAGTCATTAAAAGTATTCATATCATTCATGCTTCCACCTAGTTTGTTACGGTTCTCTGGTGCTCTGATAAAATTGAAATCCCCGAGAAACAACCAATCTTCAGTGGATGGAATATTAAGATTACACAGCCATTGGATAAAATGTTGTCGTTGATCACCTTGGCATGGCCCATAAACGTTAACGAGTGTCCAGGTTTGGGCAGATTGGGTTAAGCGAAATCAAGTAACCACAGCAAAATCTTTAGAATACAAGACATCGGCAGAGAAGATTGCACTATTCCAAATTGTGGCAATGCCACCAGAAGCTCCACGCGACGGTACAAAAGCGAATTGATCAAACCGACGGGGGCAACAAGATTTAACAAAAGGAAGATCAAACGATGATTTTTTTGTCTCTTGCAAGCAAACTACCGCACAACCACTAGACGAAATAGCATTCGAGGGCGCTAGTTTTTTGTCCTCAGAGTTCAGGCCACGGACATTCCAACACAAAACGTTCCAATTAACCAAAATAGGCATTAATATAAAGATTAAAATGAGGGAAGAGCTTAATCAGAAGATGTAGGCTCCTCCTCAGTGGCTGCCAGCAGGGCATCTTCAGAGAGTTCATCTGCAGGAATAGCACATAGCAGCGTGCCAACTTGTTGGATCACACGAACTGGAGTCGGTGGTGGTACTTCTTCGCCTTCAGCCACCTCCCTGATGCGTAGAGCAGTCGGAACAATCCGGGGTTTCACTTTGGAAACCTTCATCTTGCTGTCAGATACCTGATGCACTTTGAACCCATCATATTTATTTGAGCGAGCACTTCTATGCACGGCTGTGGAGCATTCAGGCACAATTGCCTTTCCTTTACGAGCCCGAGATGTACCAGATTCAGAAAGAGGAGGGTTAAAGCCTGGCTCATTCGGCATCTTGACCAAAGCAGAGTTATCAGTAGCAACATCAGCCAGAACCTGCAGATCCTCCAGCGAATTTCCATCAGCAGAGCCCATATTAGTGATCACAGTTCCCTCAGCAGTAGTGACACCCTCAAGCTCCCAGTCAGATGCCTCCTTGATTTCTTCAATAATAACAGAGGAAGAGCTCATATTGGCAAGGGTTTTGGAAGCAGAGATAACCGACAGCAGACCTCTGTTCTCAGCCACAGTAACTTTAAAAGTGAGTGAATCCTGTTTGAATCCATACCTGCCCCTCCAGGGTCCGTAAGAGGCCACAAAGGGTCTGACAGCCTCAGTTATGTACGAGTTGAACTGAAACATGGGCAGACAGTCTCGCAGGAGCATGGTGGGAGTGAAAGTACCATGAGAAGACATGTCCACATGCAAACCATATGCAGACAAAGTTAGAGAAATCTCCACGAAGTTGGCAGACAGGGTTTCAGACTCGTGGCTGCCAGGTATGATTAAAGGAGAGATCTCAGACCTGGCAATTGCAGTACCAGTAGGGTTGGCCAAAGCAGAGCTGCTTGATTCCTGGGGCCAAAATTGGTTCATGAGAGCCACCGGAACCATGACATAAGATTCAGACACCGTGGCACTGGAGTCAGAGCTGGTATATGCCGAGATGGAATCGTTCCAGGCAGCAGCCGGACTATCCTGAAGATTTTGCGGGGGCACAACACCATGTTCCACTTATAGGCCCTCTCCAGCCAGCCATTGCTGAAAATTGTATAGAATAGGGGGTTGTTGGGGGGGGGGAGGGGGTGAAGGCGGCCAGTTTCCCCATTGGGGGTGCATCTCAATGTCACTGCCTGCATCCACCACAACATTCTCATTTTCCTCCTCTGCAGCTACATCTGCCATCATGTTCTGCACCATCCAGTTGTGTAACTGTTGCTGATACAACTGTTCAGCATTGAGACCTTCACCATGCAGTGGATGAGGAATGCCATTTGCAGGTGGTGGATCCTCACCAGCGGTAGGAACATCAGGTATATGAGCATCCCAGTCATTACTCCGCAAAGCTGTGACAGCAACAGTCCAGGAGCGATGTGCCCCCCCAATCTGACGCATAACCAAACTCTTGGGCACTAAACGCAGATGAATGATTCTAGCTTTAATGAGTACAAACCTCCTATCCCCTCTAGGATTATGCCAATCCACCAGAGCACCAAACGATTCCACAGACTTATGCAAGTAATGTTGGGGTTGATAGTCATAAGGAAATCCGACATATAAAATCCACACTTCCGGCCCAAAAGAGGTCTGACGCATGTTCAGGGTAGCGTCATGGGGCACAAAGGGGATGATAGTGTGATCTTCTACTTCATTCTCATCCAACTCAAAGGTGGTACCAACAATAGCATCACGAACCAAAGAATTTGCAAATCCAAAAATCCCAACTCCCAGAGGATGATGTAGAACTTCAGCAGGGTAGTAATGAGATTCATGAAGCAAACGTTCAATGATGTTGCGCAGATCAGCCTTTTGGTGAAAGGGGATGAACCGATTTGCCTCCGCAATGGCTAGGAAATCATGGCGCAGTGGAGGGATTGCGGACACCACCATATCCGCGCGCACCTTGCAATCAGCCGGGCCAAGTTCTATGGTCATGCCCGGCGGGAGGTAAGGGACGACATTGAGAGGATAGTTCGCCATGGATGGGATGGGAGGTGTGGGAGCAGAGGAGTGCACAGACAGCAAGGAAGAATGCGTATCGTCTGCCATAGCCAGGGCTTTGGGTACCCAGACGCCTCGATGTTTACGCGCATGTCGGGGGCAGGCATCAGTAGGGCGAGCATGTAGGCCGTCAGATGATCTTTGAACGACTGGACATCGTTTGATGGCAGATGCATTCATAATGGAAGTGTCATTTATGGTCTGTATCTGAATCCCCGATAAGACGTGATCATTATCCCCCCAATGAATATTTCCAGAAAAAGGAGCTGCAGTGTCTTTGACCAAGCGAGGAGGGGGAAGGCAACCCGAAATTGACCTATTAGAATATTTTGGCTTCCAAAAAAGATATTTGGTTCCATAAAAACCACACCAACGAGATTGGTGGCCCAGGAACCCGCAGGATCGACATAGAAGTTTGGCTGGGCACTCAAAAAACTCATGGGCCGTGGATCCACATAGATGACAGACCTTAGAGAAAGGGACCTGTGGGCTAGAAGGGCCCGCCATAGAGCACTGACATGGTCTATCAAAACATACCTGGCAGTATTGGCCCGGACAGTTCTTCGTTGAGTGATCAATGTCATTACAGATACTACAAACGGATAATTTATCATAAATGAATTCCATAGGTGGGACCGAAGATAATTTCCAAATTGCAGCAATTTTATCCGCCGAAATACCCGCACGATGATGGTCCAAAATATGCCTTAAGATAAAACCAGGGATTTGGTTCCAGGATTCGGACTTAAAATTTGTCCCCTCAAAACGTAGCTGCCTCCCCACATTATTGCCAGAGCACGTAATAGGAAAGTCTGCATTAAAGTCACCGAAAACCAAGTAATTTGGTATTTAATGCTCATTATGACCGCGAGGAGTTTCCAAGTCAGAAAGATCCTGTCTACTGGCCGGAACCTGCCGGAGGGTCGCCGGCGATGAGCACCGTTGCATGGGGAGACCAGAAGGAAATACAGAGAACCTAGCTTTCTTAAGAGTTTCAAGTGAAGAACCCTCAAACGATCCATGAACCGTGGACCCAAAACAATTCTTTGAACGAATGGCAATTGGTGACCTAGCAGTGATTTCATGGTTCGGTTGATCCAGATGCCAAGTAGAACGATATTCCATAGGTGCATGAACCCCTGGCCTAAAAATACTAAAATGACATACAAAGTCTGGCCAAACTCGATCCTTAAGCCCATAGATGAAATGGCCAACACGATTGGATGCCACAGAGAATCGAAAACGTCGTCCATCCAAATGTTTGACGTGTAATCCAGATGGGAGACCTCCAATGCAACATTGAAGAGCAATAGCAACCGATTCCTCATTGAGAGTGAAAGAGGCCGAAGAGAAGCTGACAACCAAAAAGAATTCCTTGCAAGATCCAGAGGGGGAGAAGTGGACAGTAGAGCCAAACCGTCGACGCACCTGATCCGCGACCGCAAGGCCGGGAGAGAAATCCTAGTGTAGGAGACCTTCCATGGAGATATGGCTCAGAGGACGCCATTAGAGGTGGTGGAGGTGGAGGTGGAGGTGGGGGAGGAGGAGGACGCCATTCGTTTTCCCCAAATCACATGTGACATGCCGCATTCTTTAAATGTTGTGGAAGAACGGGTGTAGATGACGTCGAACTCATCGCCGGTGATGGTTCTAACCTTGTAGTAACCGCCAATCATGGAGATTTGGGACGCCATGGATTTGGGAGGAGGGTTAGCATTAGTGGAACTGCCGTAATGTGAAAGGATGGGACGACTAGGAGCGGTTTATCAATTGTAAAAATGTCGAGTGGAGGCACGTGCGAACGGCAGGGTAGTGGCTTGCCTGGTGGATAAATGGATTCATGCACAGTACTATGGGGGCCCAATTAGATGTCATGTCTACTCGACGCCCAATTAAATGGCTTTCGATGTCATGTCAAGCGTCGGGAAAATTACAGGTGATATGAAGCTTCCCATTCTCCCATGATACGGGCTTCCGAGAGCCCTTAGATCTGAGATCGAATGGTTGCATGGCGTGATTCTAGACCTATGGGTGAATATCCTATCCTGGAGGGTTATTCTGCAAATTTTCAGCAACTTAACATGCGACCGTTCGATCTCAGATCCACGGCTTCCAGCAGCCCGTATGATGGTCGCGCCTACCACGACTGCCGCCTCGCTCGCGGGGTCGCGCCCTCGGAGATTTAACACGGTGTATTAGGCTATATGATGTTGGCATGTCATACATAGTCATCACTTAGTCACTCATACAACAAGGATAGCTATAAGGTTGGCTATAAGAGTATTTTTTGTTCACTTCTCCCTATCTCTTCCTTCGTAGTATTTATTGCATTTTCCAAGGAGTGACCTCTTCCAATGAAATGGTGCTTAGATGAGGTACTATGGGCATTAAATGGCTTAGCAACTCAAGTCCCCAATGCATAGGTGCTTAGTTTTTTGTTGCTAAGTTTGCTTCATCTAGGTACACACGCTTAGCACCGTTTCTTCCCGGGGTCACCAAACTAATCTCTCTCTTCTTAATTAACTTGCCACATCAGACTTTATGCCTATGTGGCAGTCTTAGCACCTATAGGATCAAGTACAATAGTGGGCTATAAGCCCGCTTTAAATGACATTTTTGCATATGTGGGGGAAAGAGGCAAGGAAAAAGTGGAGGAGTGGGCTCTCAAGCAAGAGCCAGCCTCTACATGGTGGAGCATCGGGAGAGGCACCTGTATGGAGCTGGTCAGGAATCGGGAGACTCACGCTAGTCATAGCGCCACAGTTAAAATGATAATGGCAAGTCAAATCACCGGGCCCCACCTGTCCAGCAGTCACTCGCTATCAAATTACACAGCCCTACATTTGCAGCAGCCTACTCCCTCATCTTCTCACGTCTGTGTCGAACCGACTAGGCGGAACTGCCCTGCCTATCGCGCGGGAAAAGCCCCGCCTCGACTTTTAAATAGTACAATATACTAATTTTGTATCCATGGATTGCGCCATGGAGCAAAGCCTCAAGAAAACGGCGGTACACATTTACGGAGTATAGTATACAACACGCCCTTCACGTTTGCGTCGCACCCCAGACGGTCGGTCGGTCTGGCACGCCGCTCTTCGAATGGAACGCGTGTCATATTGCGTTTGCACACACATGTAGGACCGCAATTGAGAATCGGCCATAGGCATACTCCCCGGCCTCGCAAGTCGGGTAAGTTAATAGAAGAGAGAGATGAGCAATAGTACTAGAGAAGTGTTGTACAGACGTTGGTGGAGGCCTCGACGTTGGTGCCTGGACGATCCCTGCATGACATGGAATATCAGTTCGTCCATGCATGTGACCATATCCGGCAGACACGCCTGGATTGGCTATCGTCTACATATCGTGCAGGTTGTGTTGTACAGGGCTGTAGTTCTGGTGAAAAATATAAAAATAGGTTTCATGTCATCTCACAAAATTAGGTGTCATGTGCTTTGGATCACTGCGAGGGTTAAACAACGACAACTGAGTTCCTCCAAGGCGCTAGTCATGGGGGCCACATGCACGAAGACTGCTCGGTTGCCATCTATGTCAGGACAGCTATGTTAATTAGGGCATCTATCGATGGACCCCTTTTCTACGAGTTTATCTTTAATTTGAGCTTTAATCCTCGTCTAGTTTGTCCATCGGGATTCATGTTGTCTCCTTTGGGCAGTGAGTTTATGGTTTCTTGTCATGTTATAGTCCGGTGCTTCAGATCAAAATGAGGACAACTGCGCCTCCGGGGCACGTGCATGAAGACAGTCATTGACGAGGTCAAGCCAGCTCCGGTAGACAAAAGAAAACTAGTAGTACTCCACTATACATAGGCAGGAGCCTTCACGCTTGCTTGCTAGTGTTGCTATCTAAACACTGTCTCGTCCTCTCTAGATCTAAACACGACAACGGTGGCCACACTCTCTCTCTCTCTCTCTCTCTCTCTCTATTCACCGCTGGTCATAGATCCTGCCGGATCCTCTCTGCCGGGGAAGGTGACAAGGTGCAACGTTCACGTGGTCATCCTTGGCGACGGCTCTTATCCACTGTCAGCGCGTCCCGATCAGCGTGCCTTGCTGTTCTCTCCCAAGCACCGCTGGCTAGGGAGGGCCTCAGACCCCTTCTTCCTCATTGTCGTAGTGTGGGCAGATCCGGCCTCCTACCGCCCACCTAGCGACATACCGGCGACCCTCACGTATAACTTCCTTCGAAACCGGCCTTGCTCTACTTCTCGAGCTCCTGACGTCGCTGCATTTGTATGTTTTACTATTTCCCTATCCCCCTCGTAGATACTCCCTCTGTTCCAAAACAGATGACCCAACTTTTTATCAACTTTGTACTAAAGTTAGTACAAAGTTGAGTCATCTATTTTGGAACAGAGGGAGTAGGATCGATCGGCTATTCGAAAGCCACCTAAATTTTTACTGTTAAGAAGTAAAACTAGTTCATGCACTCAAATCTAGTACTAGGTTCAAAAAGGAAGAAAGGGGATGGTGGTGGGGGTGGGGGAAGATTTGTTACCTGAATCTAGGACTTGGTCGAAAGAGGAAATAATGGGGCGAAAAGTAGCAGAGACTGGCTATCCAACTGGTCTCTAGGTCTAATAGGGAAATAAAGGGAAACACGGTACAAACTCAATATAAACCCGATCTATTGGTTGAAAAAGGAAAGAAAGTGCGGACAGGGGGACAAGTCAACAGAGTAAGTCTAGCACTAGATTTGCTAGCGTCACACAGTATAAGGTGGCTATACCGAACAAAAATGGGACCAACCCAGATATCCTGTTCCGATGTTCGTTGCCCTGAGCCAATCTTATGTAATGCCACTAGTAAAATGTAGCAGTCGCACTGCTAAAAGTAAGGACACGTTAAACCAATGTTGCTGGTAAAATGAAGCAATGACACCATTAAAGTAATGTCATATTTAACGGTTGTCATAGTTAATCCTAATGCCCACATTAATATCTAGCAAAGATGATGCTTTGGAAATTTCTACTGTCCTTGTAGGATTGCCATTCAGATAAGGAACATGCTTCTTTTCATTTGATGTATGTTTCATCACTTGTTTGTCACCCTCCTTTCCACCTTTTTTTGTGCAAACAGAGACATACATTTCACGCTTGATCTTAGTTCAATTGGAAAAATGATATCCAAATTATGGTTGAAAATTCCAGGAGCTTCACAACCAACATTGATGTTGCTTAATTTTATTGCAACTAATGAAGAAGAAGCTCTGTGGGTTTCGTTTTTTGATGGAAATGGAGCCTGGACTGGAGCTCTTTTCTTAAGAAATGAAGAAGAAGCTGCTAGCTCATGGGACATTGCTTCATTTTAGGTGGACTGCACCAAAAGGTCCCATGAATTGAATCATCCATGTTGGTGACTGGTGTCATCCCTTCTACGATGGCGTTGACTGCAGACATGGTTCCCATCACAAGGTATGTTCCTTTTTGGTCTGACCGTTTGCCAAAGATCCTGCATGTTGAGTCTGAACTTGTGCTACTGTTTTCGCACTGCCATGATAAAGCAGTAATGTTATTATTTTGCACCTTAATCTAGTGGCACTATTAATTCGAGGCAATGTTTTGGCACCGCTAGTGGCACTAATTTTTTCTATATATCGAAAGAGGGGGTTTCCTCTGATTTCATTAAAGATACCCAACCATAGATAACCATTATCTGACAACATCTCAGTGTGAACAGGCAGTTATGCAACTACTACTAGAACGGACTGAGTACTAGCAGGAGACAAGTTCGCCACATAAGCTAGGCAGGTAGGGGGACGCAGCACCAGCTCGACCAAGTTTGGATTACAACCCAAATGCTACCACAGAAACATCAGAGGGAAAGATAGGGACTGAAAGAGCCAGCTTCAGCATCCGAGTCTAAGCACCCACGACCTCCATCCTTGCGACGCACGGTACACCTCGTTTGCCACCTGCTCGACCCTAGTGCCACTGATAAAATGAAGTAATAATACAGTTAAAATAGAGCGAGTGTCCTCTCTATCATTTCATTTCCAATGTAGATAAAGAAAGTGCTTCTCTTTGTTAGTATATGTTTCATCAACTAGTCCCATTGTTAATGTTTAAGCATTTCTACAAACTGGGGTGCTTAATTTTAGTTGATCTGCACAAAAATAGAGATTGGAATGTCTCAAGGCCCCTCCTTGTACTACTGTTGTACACCGATGTTCATCAGTGGAAGAAGGTGTATCGGGTAGACTTGGGTCGATTTCCAGTATGAGGCGTACCGTATGAGTCGTCGCAGGGCCCATCTCGCCCTCGTAGCATGGAATACTATGATACTATCGCAATATTTTGTTCTATTTATTAGTGTATGCTTCATCAACTAGTCCCACTATAATTTAATCACACCTTTTCATTATCTGTGCAAATAGGGTTATTTAGCTGCATTTTGGTAGAACTGCACAAATGTACGGATGGAACCGGCATATATGCAGAGTGCGAGGTGCCAAGTAAAAAATTACCGACACCAACCTTGCTCCATCTAAGAATTGGCATCCACCATGATCAGTGGGATGTGTGGAGCTCATTGTGGACGGATCATTCTCGGCAACAAATCCTCTAACCAAATACTAGTAGCTTAGACTTCAAAAAAATACTAGTAGCTTATATTGGCAGTTTTCTAGTGTGTACTCTTTTCTGAAAGAAGCACCAATCTATTTTTTCTTTATTTGTACATAGTGTCACAACTTTGTCCCAAAGGTCTAGAGCTATATTAGGGTGATTGGCATAGTACTCGGAGATTGATTGTAAGCATGGTTTTTATTAGCTATCACACTGATTGTAAGCATGAGCAGATGGAAGATTAGGTTAGTGCGTAGCTTACCTTAAACCCTACCGACGCTGTTGAAACGAGGCGAGCACCGAGGGAACCGTGGAGAACGGCGGGGAAGCGACATCGTGCCATCCGTCCTCCTCTTGTGGTGGGAGAACGAATACTCCTGTGGCTACGGCTCGCTCTGCACCCTCATGAACGACACACCATACTCGATCGATTTGTTATCCTCTGGGTGCTCGACCTTCGTCCTGTATGCCCACCACCTCCACCTGACTTTTGCCTCAGGCAAATCTGTCTGCTCCATCGCCCAGAGGAGATACTCGATGAACTCGAAGGACGTCGGCGTGACTGCCGCCGAGGAGTACATCGCCGCCCTCTCGCTCTTTCACATACATTGCCACATGGCCCTCACCATCCTCGAAATCTCCCAGTCGTTGTCAAACCAAGTAAGGATCTCCTTCAACCTGGCTAACTTTGCCTGCTCGCCGCTGGTGATCTGCTTGATTCACTGTTGCATCCTCTCCATAGATGTCCTTCTGAGTGGTCTGGTGCTAGCTTTGGAAGATGGGAGGAGAGACGGTGGTCTTGCAATAGAGAAGAGGGAGAGGTTACATGGTGGTTTTGGAAAGGAGATGATGGAGAAGAGAGGGGGTGGTTTTGAAATGGAGAAGAGGGAGAGGCGAGACGGTGGTTTTGGAATGGAGATGATGGAGAGCAGAGGTTTCCCTACCTTTCGGTCGTTGACAAGTGGGCCCCACGCTTGGTGGGACCCATGTGTCAGTGTCTCAATGGCAGGATGGGCTACATTAGGAGATCCTCATCCAAGGAGAGAGGAGGTGGTTTTGCAATGGAGAAGAGGGAGAGGCGAGACGGTGGTGTTGGAATGGAGATGATGGAGAGGAGAGGAGGTGGTTTTGCAATGGAGAAGAGGGAGAGGAGCGTGCATCTATGATTTAGGTTTGGACGAGAGGGCCGGAACGCTGTGACTAGATTAAAATCAAAATCAATTTAACCTTCAATTAAGAGAGTGACCCCACATTAACTAGTCTCCCTTCTATTATGGGTCATAATTCACCATGATTTTCATAAATAAAATATATGTTATACGTTGCAAAAATAGTGTAATTTGAAAGTACATTCAGATACGAACCAAACGATACAATTTTTGGTGACATGCATTCACATTTTTCTTGTCAAATACAGTACATGGTCAAACTTTGACCCAAAATTCGCAAAACAAAAAAAATACTTCCAAGACCAACGCCGCTCCTCTCCTATGCCAATCTAAAACCAGCGCCGCTCCTCTCCTCTTCCATTTCAAAACCACCGCCCCTCCTCTCCCGTTCGATCCAAAACCAACACTGCTCCTCTCCCGTTCTAATCCAAAACCAGCGCTGCTCCTCTCCTCTTCCATTCAAAAACCACCGCCGGCGAGTGAAGGTGCTGTGGAGAAGTAGATCGACGGAGGAGTACAACCGACACATGAGGATTGCAGACAGCGACCATGTGAAGCTAGCTAGGATGTTGGAGATACAGTCTTGGTTTGACAACAAGGACAAACTAGCGGCGACGGCGACATCCATGGCCAAATATCTGCAATAGAGTGAAAAGGTGGCGATACTCCCAAAGGGAGTCGTGCGGGAGTACATAGAGATGCTCCTCTGGACCATGGAGCAAACAGATTCACCGAATCCGATCGTGAGGGAGCGGTGGTGGGAGTATCGATCCCAGATGGAGCATCCACCAGAGATTGAAGGATTGAGCATCTACAGGGTGCCGTTTGTGAGGGTGTCATGCCAGAGCGAGCCGGTGGAGTCTTCGTCGACCGAACCCAGCTGCAAGAAGAGAAAAAAAGTTGGCCCGATGACGCTTCCCCGCCATCCTCTCCCTCGCCGTTCACATCGTCTCATGGGGCGACTATCTGCCGCTGAGGAATAGGAGGGGACTGCCCCCCAGCCCAATAGTCAGGTAGGTTGTGAATTGTCAGGAGGAGCTTAGGGTTGTCAATATTTGCAGGTTGTGAATTGTGTTTTGTGTTGTGTATTTTGAGAGTACTTTCAGATATGAATGTCTTCTGAATTTCAGATTTGCAGTATTGAGCATATGAAGTATTTTATGAATTCTAGAGATCTATTTTTAGCACTTAAAAAATTTAGTTTCATAGGAGTATAAAAGTGCAGACAATGTGATTCTTACAGAAGAAACTGTAAGTTTCAGTTTCAGATAAGAAACTGCAAGTTCAGTTTCAGATAAGAAACTGCAACTTTTAGCGACAGAGCATTTATATTAACACGACCTTTTCAAAGAGGGTTAACATCATGTAGGAAGTTTTATTCATGGTCGAAAATGGAACCACCAGCCAGTTAACATCATGCTGATCAACATTCATGCATAGCACATCTTCATATGATGCACAGTCAAAAAGATATGTTATTTTCAAAATGCCCACACAATGTCGAGTCTGCGAAAAACAGAGAAAACGAGGGACGAAGTTTTGGCAAGTGTCAGACGTGGTGTGCGTAGATGCCAATGGGGACCCACATGTCAATAATGGCAGAGAAAAAAAATTTGGAGATATTTTCCCTGCATCAGCTGGAATCGAACCCGGGCGGAATAGCTGTCGGGTAGTGTCACTTGGCCACTAGGCTAATTCACTACTTTCGTTACAAATAAGGCACTGCCTTGGGTGGTCCGATCACCTTCTGCGCCTTTATGCGCTCGCCGCGGCGCCGCTGTCTGCCGTTGTGAACATGCAGAACAAACGAGAGGAATCTGGAGAGGACTGTACGTGGAGAGGCGGACGGTCGAGACCCACCAGGTCTATGGTCGTACGCAAGCAAGTGCCTCATCAAAAAAAATTCCTCCTAATGCTATACTGACGTTGGGGCCCACGAGTTTGTCAACAAAGTTACATTTTTTAGGTGCTTCAACGTAGGAGATAAATTCACAAGGAAGCTGTGGAATTGGCGGGTAGTATCATTTATTATCACTTGGGCAGCAAGTATCCGCTGTGTTTTGGGCTGCCCCGTCTAGGCTTTCTTTTTTTACCATGTGCAGCCCACGACATCATGGTTTCTATTTTTTTGAGGGCCGTCATGTATCCGAGGTTTTATTTCTCCTGAAACATCGGTAGCTCAATTTATGTATTTTTTCGGAGAAAACACAGAGGTCTGTTCTATTTTTCTATATAAGAATAGGAACCCCTAGTCCAACTTTTGTTTCCCTTCTAACTATATTATATATATTTAAATTATTTTATATGTTATTATATATTATTGTTATTGTCATCATATATTTAACAGATACTTACATATGTAAGAAAACAATATCCCACATCTTATTAACTTATAGAAATAATTTCTTAACAATAAAATACTGGATTTTTTTGGCAATGAAAATCCTGGTGACTGTGTACAAAAGCTTGGTAAGATTTAAGGACCAATGTAATAATAAATCACTTATTATTTAAATATATTCATAACAAAATGCCCAGCCCCTGTTTATTTATTGATAACATTGTTGCGCCCAACCCAACATTATAGTTAGAATCAGCCCGGCAAAATTGTGTATTTCGAGAAAGTGCAAATGGCCTGTAATTTTTTAGGAGAAAAATAAATGGGCCGCATGGACGCTACATTATTTGTTCACCCAGCCTAGCAAATGGACTGTAATTCTAAAAAAAGAGATCAAATTGACTGTAAATTCTAAAAAAATGGGTTGAATACGTGCCACATTTTTGGTGGCTGGAATGTGGGCCAATAGGTCGAAGCCAACGCAAGTCGTTGTCAACTTAGTCAACAAATGATTCTGACATCGTTAGCTGTTGGATTTACATCCAACAACTGGCATCCATCTTCAATCTCTCGTCTTCTTCCTCCAGTGCCGCCGGGACCACCTGCTCCCACCTCCTGCTGCTAGCAGCTCTGCTTAGCGCGCTTCGCTGTGAAGCGCTACCCCACCGTTGGCCAGGCCATCCCTCCACCCCTCCACACCTCCTGTTCTTCTCCACCGACTGCCAAACCATGCCACACCAGAACCTGTTAACCCTCATACACCACTCCGTCTACGACTCTACTCCCGTGTCTTCCCATCTGCGGCTCGTTGCTGTCCGGAGCCTCGCCGTCATCCACCACCTTGGATGCGCTCGACGCAGAGTAGTCAACGTGGTCAATGAACGACATCCATCGGAAGTAGACTGTGCGTGGAGAGGCTGACAGCTGGGTCCACGGCCGCATGCAAGGAAATGCCTCCTTATTACGCGCAAAATAATGATTCCTCCACCTGACAGCTGGGACACACCGGAAGGGCCTCTGTATTTCATGAAAAAATGTTCCCCCGCTGACAAGTCAGACCCACAAGCTATATCTTCGCACGCAAGGAAGTGCCTCCTTGTTACGCACAATAAAATGAATACCCCCTGCTAGCTGGGACCCACCATAGTGGGAGGCTGACTTGTGGGCCTACTAAGTTGATGGGGACGGAGGGCTTTGTCAACTTAGTTAATATGAAAGATTCTAGCTCCAGTGACCGTACGATGTCCATCCAACGGTGGTAGTGCTTCTTCAACCTCTGGTCTTGTTGCTGCAGCCGCCCAAACCAGCACCGGTCGTGCCGCGTGCTCCTGCTTCCCGTGGCCGGCTGTGATGTCGTGGAGGCCTCACCGCCTCCTACTACTCCCACCGCTAGCCAGGCCCTGCGGCGACGCCAGCCTCACACCGCAGCCGAACCAGTGAACCCTCATACTCCTCTCCATGTGGGCATCCACTGCCGCGTCTTCCTGGGCTCCGTGTCGTCACCTTCCTAGGCCTCGTCGTCGTCCACCGCCCTGGTGCTCTCACCGCGGCGTGGTCAACATGGTCAAGGAACGACTTCCATCGGAAGAGTACTATAAGTGGAGAGGCTGACAGATGGGTCCACGGCCGCAGCAAGGAAGTGCCTTCTTATTTCACAGAAAATAATGATTCCTTCACCTGACAGCAGGGACCCACCGGACGGGCCACCGTATTTCACGAAAAAAATGTTTCCCCTGACTACTGGGACCCACCAGCTACATCTTCGCATGCAAGGAAGTGCGTCCATATTACGGGCAAAAAAAATTGATTCGCCCCCCTAACTGCTAGGACCCACCAGCTACTTCTTCTCACGCAAGGAAGTGCCTGACAGTCGGGACCCACCCGGTCGAAGCGTACATAGCATTGTCATTCTGGTCGCGAACGTGCACGTACATACTGGTCGATGTAGAGGCGTGCACGTGTGGTAGTAGAGGCGCGCACATGTGGTAGTAGAGGCGTGCACGTAGCAAGTACACATACATACAGAGGCCAGGGTGCAAGAAAGTAAATACAGCCATGTACGTACATACGGGCGGGATCTCGAACGCCTACTTGTGCATACATACGGCGAGGGCTCGTGTACATGGATGTGGCTCGGTCGGAACAGAGAAACTGCATCGTCGTCGTGTTCATGGGGAGGCAACGGAATGCGTCGTGTTCATCGGGAGGCAACAGAACGCGTGATGTTCATCAGGAGCCAACAGGCTTGGACAGAACAGGCGATGGAAATGAGGCCTGGTGTATTGCAGAATGGAGGAAACGACCTTGTGTTCGACCAGCCACAGTAGAAACGGGATCTTGTTCATCGGGAGGGGTTTGGCGTACAGCAAAATGGAGGAAACAGACCTCCTACGGTCGAAACGGGGTCCTGTTGATCGGGAGGGGTGTGGCGTACCGCAAAACGGAGGAAACAGACTTGTGTTGGAGCGCTACGGTCGAAACGGGGGTCCTGCTGATCGGGAGGGGTGTGGCGTACCGCAAAATGGGACTCCACGAGATACTGTTCATCTCCACCGTCGACCTCCTCCAGCCTCCACGGGCTACTGTTCATCCACCGTCGACCTCCTCCAGCCTCCACCTACGACTGTTCATCCACGGGCTCCTATTCATGCAGCCTCCACCATCTACTGTTCAAGCAACCCTCTCCACGGGGTCCTGTTCAACCACCCCTCCAGGGGCTACTGTTCATCCAGCGCTCCACCGGCTATTGTTCAACAAGCTCTCCACCGGCTACTGTTTAACCAGCCCTCCACGGGGTCCTGTTCCTCCAGCCCTCCACGGGGTCCTGTTTATCCACCGGCTCGATCGATCAGGGTACTGTTCATCTAGCGGCAACGGACTCTGCTACCACGGGTTCATGTTCATCTAACCCCCACCGGGAACTGTTGATCCAAACCCCCCCAACAACGCTCACTATTCGTTCAAAGGCGGCATTGATCGGCTTCAGTTAGCAGCAGTAGCGAAGGAATCGCTCGATCGGGTTCAGTTAATAGCCATCGATCGATCGCTCGGGTTCAGTAACGCGTAGCCTGCAGTGTAATCGCTCGAGTTCAGTTATAGCCCAACGCCTCGCTCGGGTTCAGTTTGAGCGCAACACCTCGCACACACGCGCGTACGTATGAGAGAAACGTGCATCGCTCGGCCCCCGAGCACCCACCGTAACCAAGAACTCCCCCGATATTTTCCTCGCCCTCGCTTCTACCATGGTTTTTCCGTCATGGATGGCCCAAAGAATGTCATGCAGCTGCGTCTCCGGCCCGCCCAGGACGAAAAGCCCATTTTCTGTCATGATTTTTGTCATAGAAGTAGGACCCCACCACATCTATGATGATACCGTGCTTTATCACAATTATCGTCATAGAAGTTTCATAAGTATGACAGGAAAAAAATTCGTTCGGCCCAAAATGTCACGGATGTGTCTTTTTTTCTAGTGTGCCTCCCGACAGGCTGCTAAGGATCCATCCTTAAAGCGCCATAGCATGGGTTTACGCGCCGGCGAACCTATCCTACGGGGCGTAGGGTGTATACGTACAAAGAGAGATCTGATAGGAAGATAGCATGCTTAATTTCAAAGTACTGTAGAGTTATATCACATCGATAATTGTTGTGGTTCTAACTTAAGGTAAAACTGTCTTGGTCATGAACTTGCAGCGGCAACGAGAAACGGGGTGGCTAGTCCCGGCGCTGGCCCTCCACTCTTTGGACTCCGTCGACGTAGCTGATGATGGGCTCGATACGCTCTTTGAGCGCCACGAGGTCCAACCCTTCTAGCAAGCTCTCTAGCACATCGACTAAGTCGACGCCGGGGTTCCAGAACGCCACCTTGGTGAGTACCTTGGTCAGGGCGCCCCCGCAGAGCCTTCGGGACTCGTTGGCTAGGTAGGCTGCTCGATTGGAGTGGAGCCGCTCCAAGGCTTCGAGGAAACCCTCGAGGAACAGGGTCAGCCTGGCATTGGGGCTGACGTTCGGCTCCTGGGAGTACCTGACATTCGGTATCCCCATGGCGGCCAACTTCATGGTGATCCTGCCGGCGACGTCGACGAGGCGGCTGATCCAGAGGTTTACGCCCTGCGCGTACTCCTTGTGCTCGGCAACATCATTCCTCCGCAGCTGCTTCTCGTCCTCTAGGACCTTGTTCAGGGTCTCCTCATGAGCCCCGGCCTCCGAAATTTTCCCCTCCAAGCCGTCCAGCTTCAACTTTAGATCGTTGACGGAGTCGTTAGCCTCGATGAGCAGCTTGACCTTGTTGGAGATGGCGACTTATGCCTCCGCCAGAGTGTGGTTGGCCGTGTCCCTCTCCTCCGTCAGCGCCGAGACTCTCTTCTCCAGCTCTTCCCACTCCAGCTCCAGCTCCTTCACCTTGCCGGCATAGACTAGGGCCTGAACATCGAGTGCCTTCTTGTGCCTCTGCTCCAGCTCCTGTGTCCGCTACGTGACGAGCTTCTCGACATCCTCGTCTTTGCCGCGGAGTGTGGCGGCGAGCACCTCCTCACGAGTGGCAAGGTCCTCCTCCTAGGAGTTCAGCAGGGTCTGCTGCTGTTGCCCGGCAGCTTCGTCTGTGGCAGCCTGATTCTTTGCCACCTCCTGGGCCTTTTCGATATCAGCCTGCATCAGGATGAGCTCCCGCTTGCGCTCCTCCAGCTCGCCCTGCGTAACCCTCAGTTTACCCCTGGACTCGCCGAACCAGACCTGCATCTCAGCGACGCGCTCCTTAAAACCCGCCTCTGCCTTGTCCACTGCCGCCATCCTGGAATTTACCTTGTCTTGGCGGGCACGATGGAGCGCGGAAGTTGGCACTCATGGCTCAGAGGAGCTGCTCCTCCTGGGAACTGCCGCCGCCCGCGCTCGGTTCATCAACAACCTGAAGCCCGGCGGTGGCGAGTGCTTCATCATCAAACACCTCCCCTTCGGCTAGCGCTCTGGTGCCTGCCGTCCCTGGGAGGTGTACGAACAGATCGTCGCCCACCTTTAAGTACCTGCCTGGGGTGGGGGCTGTAGGGGAGGCGGGATGGTCGTCGGCGAGCTCCTCCTTGACAGCGGCCCCACCGGGCTCCCCGGCAGACTAGCCCCCCCGACAGCGGTCTCGCCGGCTCCCCCGGCGGGCCCCTTAGCGGCCTCCTTAGTGGCGGTCTTGGCGGCCTCCTCGGTAGCAATCTTGTCGGCCTCGGCCTCAGCCTCGGCGTCCTTGGCGACCTCCTTGATGACGGTATCAATATTCTCCTGGTCCGCCGAGGGAGGGTTTGGATACCAATAAGGAGAATGAGACGAGGCTAAAATCAAGGTTCAAAGAAAAAGAAAAAAAATAGGGACGAGGGGCAGGCCACTTACCCGTGCTGAGCAGGGAAGAAGTGTTTCCCTCCCCACCAACGTTCGTCGCCGGGACGGAGCCAACGGCACCCAAGTTCGCCTCCTCCTCCTCCGTGCATAGGGGCTCGGTTCTTGGTGCCCCTACCGGGGACGCCCCACTGGGCGACGTGGTCGATGGGGGCGGCGTGTTGGGGGTGGCCCTCAGTGGCTCCTCCTGCCGCCGCTCTCCTCTTGCAAACTCGGCAATGTCAGCACCAAGGATTCATGTCCCGATGCCCGCCAACGAAGAGTGAGTAATGAACTCAGGCTGGGGGCTAAAGCGGGGGCTGCGTCGGGAGCTGCTGTTCGGGCTGATCTCCACCACCATCGGCGTGTGCAGAGCGCCAGTAGGGGGCTTGTCGCTCGTCGAGGCCCTGGCCCTCTTCGCCACCCTCTGGGCCAGCATCTCAATGTCCCTGTGAAGATAACATCAAGTTAAAGGAGGATAGCACAGGCATGGGTTCAGGAGATGATGGAGGGAGAAGTTCTTACTCGTCCTTTGCCTGCTCTTCCACTGGCCTCCTCTTCCTCTTCGGGACGAAGGTCCCAAGGTCGAACTCGGCCTCCAGAGTGTTGTTCGATGGAGGAGAAGGTGATGGGCTCCTGTGCCGCTTGCACAAAGAAGAGGCAGCTGTCGTCTTCTTCACTGTCGCAGCTTTCACCGTCTTCATCGCTACCGCGGCCTTCATCGCCCTTGTCTGGTGCACGGACTGCTCCTGACCCTGTTGCCGCTGCGCGGTCCTGCCGGGCCGGACCGGCTCGCCGGAGCTAGCCCGCCGCAGGACGTGTTTCCTCCCCGTGGTCGGGGGGTCGTCCGTCTCGGCCTCCTCTTCGGACGACGCCTCGACCACGTCTTCGACGACAGGGGCCCCGGCGCCGGCGCTGCTAGCCAACCCAGCATACTTCACCCACCCGGCGAGCTCTTGATCCTCTGCGGCCATGTCGGCCTCGTCCTGCACGGTGCCGGTGCTGCCAGCCTCCTTGGCGAGCGCCGCCTCCGCCGCCCTGGCAGCGATGTAGTCCAGCTCCTCCTTGGTGGTGTCGCGGATGAGCAGCGGCTCGTCGAGAACATATTTCTCTAACAAGTCGTCGAAGAACGCCCACACCTCCTCTACTTTCGGCTCGACCCAGAGCGGATCAAGGCCGTGCGCGTTGAAGTCCGGCATCACGGCAATGATGGCGGTCTGGCGAGAGTTGTTGCTCAAGGGCACCACTCCCGCCAGCAACCCAAACAAAGATGCCTTGCCGGTTTTGCCGGCATTCTCGGCTCTGCCGGTCCTCTCAGCCCTGCCGTCGTCACTCACCTTGAGTTGGAAGAGCCGCTGGCAAAAGTGAGCATGCCCCATCACCGTGAAGTTGTGGTTCAAGCTGTGGCAGAACCTCATGACGTTAGCTGCGTTCGTGTAGTCCCAGGCAGGCCTCCCCTTGTTGTGCAGTGGGGCAATCCGGCGGCGGATGAAATCAGCCCCAATCATCCCAAGGGTGAGCCCGGGCACGGTGTGGCGATGGATCCTGGTGGTGGCGACCGAGACGTTGGCGTCGAGGTTGCTCCAGTCCTTGTGGCGGACCGGCGGGCTCTGGCGAACCCGGCAGAATTCCCATGGATCCTCCTCCTCGATCCAGCACCACCGGCTCCGCCACTCCTACCACCTCTCTTTCTGGCCGCCCTCCGGATATGTGCCTTTCTCCTGAGACCTCAGGATCCAGGTGATATAGCCGGAGATGGCGCCCCTTGACTGGATACGGGGGTAGAAGTAGTGGCGAAAGAGCGCCGTGCTAGGGAGCACTCTAGCGAAGCCCTCGCAGAGATGGGCTAAGAAAGCCATGCACGCCATGGCATTCGGCGTAAGATCCAGAAGATGGAAGCCGTAGGTGTGTATGACGTCATTGAAGAAGTGAGAGAAAGGGGGGCAGAGCCCGCAACAGAAGTAGGCGACGAAGAAGGGGTACCGATCTGGTCCGGCCTCAGCGAAATCGGCAGGGATGATGCGTGTGGCAGGATGCCCCGTCTTCTTCCTCCCCCACATGGGCTTGAAGAAGTCCCTGAGGTGGACCGCATCGACCGTCAACGGGAAGTAGGCGTGCTGCGTCCGAAGCACCGCCAACTCGCTCTCCGGTGCCTCCTTCTCCCCGGCATCCTTGACCGCTCCCTTGCCGTTTCTTGTCTTGGGCGACATAGCGACCGAGAGGGGGTGGAGGATTAAGGGAAATGCGTGCGTAGCGGCGGCGAGAAAAGGCAAGAGCTTGAGGAAGAAGAAGGGAGCGACGGTTTCGAGATTGGAGAGGGCACAGGGGTTAAATGAGCAGTGCGCCTACGGTTTTCCCCTTTTTATGGGGAAGGCACGGGCCGCCTCTTTACCATTTACCACGACGTGATGCAAGAGGGCCGCAACCGCCCCACACACGACCCCCATGTCATGCATTCAACGCGGGTCATGGGGAAGCGCAACTGGCGAGGGAGTTACTGCGGTAAAATTCTGCCACGCGTGCCCGCGCACTGTTCTAGGCCTGGCCCAATAACGCTCCACGCTTATATGTGGCCCAGGCCTGGGGGTTCCTGTCAGTGTACAAAAGTAGGGGTCCTTTTTGTACCCCTTTACTTGTGCGCGGGCAGTCGCAGCCACACGCCTGCGACCATGCTTGGCGGGGCGGAGGAAGCGAAGACACAAGACTACCAGAGCAGCGCTAAGCCATAGGCGCGAGGGGAAAAGGGACAGGGTGGGCTCTCCCCGGCAAGAGTCTTGCCGGGGCAGCTTACGTGGCCCCGGCAAGAGTCTTGCCAGGGAAACTTGCCCAACACCAGTAGAGTCGCCACCCATGAGCCTAAGAGTCCTGACACCATCGACAACGTTGGAACCAAGGCTCGGGAGGCGCTTGCATGGTGGCATGCAGATCTTTGTGGGGACCAAGAACATACAAGACCTGATGAGGACCAGAAAACGGAAATCCCCCTGGCAAGATCCTTGCCGGGGACGCTGACGAGACCCTGGCAAGATCCTTGCTGGGGACGCTCACGAGACCCTGGCAAGGCCCTAGCCGGGGACACCTGTGGGGCCACAGCCCAGGCCCCCACCTGCCAAGGCTTCACTGCAGTTCCAACACAGTAGTCAACCCACCAACAAGGCAGGCACCTGTGTGGGGGCATGCAGCTTCTAGGCCAACTCAGCAAGCACCTGCGTAGTGGCATGCAGATCTTCGTGAAGACTCTGCCACCGCACCAACTCAGCAGCCAGCCAGCGTGGCGCTGCACACCTAGTCAGCCTGGACGCGCGTCAGAGCAAGACGAGGCGGCGACGAATGAGACGAGCTTCCTTGTCGTCCCCGATAAAGTGAGAGGGCATGTCGGCAGCGCATTAAATGCATTTATCCTACGGTGCCAGGCGATAGACTTGTGTATAGTACAACTTTCCACCTCTTGTGTGCAACTGTAGCGACCCCTTTGGCTATAAAAGGAGGCTCGAGGCATACTGGAGGGGGATTCAGACTTTTTGGACCCTGCATGCCTTGTAGCCAGTCCAAGAACACCAGATAAACACAAACCAGCAGGAGTAGGGTATTACGCATCACTTGCGGCCCGAACCTGGATAAATTCCCCCGTGTTGATCTTCTAAACCCACTCTTTCCATAGCTCCGCGCCTGCCAACCGTAGAAGGCATTCTCCATGATCCCATAGGTGTCGTTTCCCCCGACACTATATATATCTTCAATGATATGTTACAATTGGTTTTTATTCTATATTTCAACAGAAATTGCCCGCTGTAGCAGTTCCTGGATCAATTTCCCGGTGTGGTCAATTACACTTGTGCGTGCTAATAACGCCAAAGTGATTGCAAGGTACTGCATTTCCCACAGAAATGGAACCATTCAAATTAACAAGTTCTCGCTTGTCGTGGCAATGCATCCATATTGGAAAATTGGAGGCACTATGCTCTACCAAGGCACATGAGGGCTCTTCCTTTTCATTGACGAGATGCCGAGTCTCCGTAATCAAGCTGCTTCTAGTGGATAGTTGTGGTTGTTGGCCCTCAGCCTCTGCAAATGTGCAAGCTGTTACTATGTTAAGTATGTAGATATGGACCATATGGTTGTCAAAACCATGTTACGAAGATCCTCCTTTTGTCGAATAGTGTAACCACTATATATATGTTACTCAAATGTTGTTACCGAAGTTCTTAAATTTTCATGGAAAGTATTAGTATCGTACACAGTTCATTGAGTTTAAGCGTGTGCCCGATGTCCAGAAGGCATTTGCATATTAACTATGGCACCCCGGCTCAGAGAAACCGGAACGCCCCATATTCCAGCCCAGAGATTGAGGAGAAGTCTTCTGGAATACAACACTGCTTAGCATAGAACAAACCAGCTTTCTATTATTACACGAATATGAATACAAGGTCTCTGATATTACAATGAATAACATCGGCACGGTGACACTACGCCACCCTCAGTTGCTCTATGCAAGCAGCAAAACAACTCGAAGCAGCGGAAAAACTACTAGCAGCAGAACAACGACGACGGTGGTGAACTCCACTCCACAGGGACTCTGGCTGGAACGCTTATCCTAGCTCGCATGAACGGAAACCATGACAAGCAAGCACTCAAATCCGGCATGACCTGCAAATTGGCATGACACGCCAGGTCAGTACATTGAATGTACTTGCAAGCTCACAATAACCAGAAGCATTCGAGACATACAACAGCATGACAATTACAGGTTAAACACGGATTAACATCATATTATCTAAACAACGTAGCCTGAACAACATGATACATCTAGAACAATATAAGCATGGCATGGACATATAAACATGATGACACTATCATGCAACATGATGACATTATCATGCACCAACTTACTCTGCTCGGGTTATCTCGTAACCATCACATGCAGCACTTACCAACCTCGGACATCACACGATCATCTCAGGATCAAATCAAGCTTTGTATAAATAATACCATAGTAATCATTAAATGACCACAACGAGCTTGATCTTTACCCATGATTTTCGCACAACATCATGAATATCCAACAACTCGTTATCCTTAATACCACGGTGATCATTCACGGATCACAAACGAAACCAGTCTTGGCTCAACAGGTTACCTGGTAACCAAACGGTGATCATTCACGGATCACAAACGGAACCACTTTGGGCTCAGTGGGTTACCTCGTAACCAAATGGTGATCATTCACGGATCACATAACCAACTTATCTCATCATCGAACCGTGGTTGTTATTAAGCACATCATTAATATTATTACTGTTGACTCACAGTGTGACCAACACGAACTGGGCCCTTATCCACGGGCGCGACTATCGATAGATTTAATATACACTCTGCAGAGGTTAGTACACTGTACCCACACCACGGAACCCATGGCCTCGCACTCCCATTCGGGTGGACCAACGGTGTTCCGAAAAAACTGTCCTACTACCATGACACTCTCCCGGCCACTCCGTCCAACTCCCCTCTGGGCTAAGTCCTGGGTGGCCCATGCCTACCAAAGACACCAACGGCCACCATTGTGGCAAAATGGCCACCGTCATGGCAAAACGGTCCCAAATGGGGACAAGGATCCATACAACAACAATGGGCACATAAGGCTTATGTCCGCCTACCTGATCAGGGTAGCGCGCGCCCATAACGTTCCCTCGTTGGAGGCACCGGTGAGAGGCAGGAAAATAGACCGAGTTAGGACGTTCCCATAAAGGCAAGCGTGGTTGCACTGGTCAGTTCGATATGGTGGCACCATGACTCAGCCAACAGTTGTTCAAGTTCAATTTAATCCGGTTAAACTTGAATGCAATATGTTGAGCCGTGATAAAATAACATGATGCAATTACAATGCATGAGCATGATATAACCTTAAGCACGGGGTGCAACATAACTATCCACCATATCAACAATGAATCATCTCCAACTGAGCATGGCATAATGACGAGCATGAATATCACAACTACAACACTACTCATAGCACAACATGACCACTAGCATCAACCATAAATACCATGCACGAACTCATCAATAACATTACAAAGTAAACACTTAACCAACTAACAGCAAAGGAACAATGCATATTACAGGTACTCGGTAATAGACGGCAGTCATGCCTCGAAGAACATGACCAACCCAACATGTACTACTATCAAGAGGACCAATATGAAAGTAATACTAGCAAGTAGAACATGATAACAGAGTGCAAGAAACATAGCATGACGGTAATCACCGATCCATAAACATAACCGACATAACGACAGCAGTAGAAAAACAATCATACAATTATTAAAGATTCAAGTTTGAAAACCAAAGCTACTGCATGGCTATCGTGCAAATTGTGGTTGTGGCTTGCCTGGGTGGAAGAAATCACCGGGAAGAAGTGCGGAAACATCACAGAAAGATTTGCTGGAAACACTTCTCTCTCGAAAGGGGCTGGTTAAAGGCAAGGGCAAAATGGTCATTTTCAGAATGTTCAAACATAATGAAAATTATACCAATAGAACTGGCTCGACGAAATGAAGAAGTGGGCGTTGGATTCACGTGATTTGGAGCTACGGGTAAAAAGATATGAGTGTTTGACTGCCAGGGACCCATCTGTAATAAAAATATTTTCAAATAGGGCCTGGGCAGAAAAACAGAAGGCGCAATTAGGAAAATATGCTTTCACTGAACTGAAAGTGTATTTGTGGCTGAAGAAGACAGAAAGTGCGCTTTCGGTGGAGGAAAACGTATTCCGCAGAATACGCTTTCTCTTTTCCACGTCAGCAGCTCGGGCCAATGCATGAGACTTATAGGATGGGCTCGCCCCTTATCCACGTGGACCGGACGGAGTCAAGGCTCGGATGGCTGACCAGGGGTCCCTTCGCGCTCTCTCCCTCCTCCCGCTCCTCCTCTCCTTCCTCCCGACGCGGGCGTAGTACAGAGGGAGGGGCGCCGGCACCAGCGCTGGACTGACGGCTCCGGCCAACTCTGGCCAAGGGAAGGCCACTGGCAAGCGCGGCGTGGCCCACCGCATCCATCCAGGGGGAAAAACAAGCCCCAGGGAGGAGTGGGGAGGCAGCGACGGGTGGTGGAAGGACGAGGCAGAGGCGGCGGTGGTCTTCGGGGCACAACCCTAGAGGGGCTCCAGCAAGAGGGCAAGGGCACGGGGAGAGTTGCCGGAGTGTGGGCAAGGCGATGGTGGTGGCTAGAGGTGGAGGAGAGCTCGGCTTCGGGCTAATTTAGCTGGAGGGGGCTATCAGCGTCAAAACTGGCAGATCTCGGGCAAGGGGTCCCGAACTGTGCGTCTAAGGCGGATGGTAGCAGGAGGCAGGGGACACGATGTTTACCCAGGTTCGGGCCCTCTTGATGGTGGTAATACCCTACGTCCTGCTTGATTGTTCTTGATGATATGAGTATTACAAGAGTTAATCTACCACGAGATTGTAGAGGCTAAACCCTAGAAGCTAGCCTATGGTATGATTGTCTGTTGTCCTACAGACTAAATCCTCCGGCTTATATAGACACCGGAGGGGGCTAGGGTTACACAGAGTCGGTTACAAGGGAGGAGATCTACACATCCGTATTGCCTAGCTTGCCTTCCACTCCAAGGAAAGTCCCATCCGGACACGGGACAAAATCTTCAATCCTGTATCTTCATAGTCCAACAGTCCAGGGAAAGGATATAGTCCGGCTGTCCGGAGACCCCCTAATCCAGGACTCCCTCGGTAGCCCCTGAACCAGGCTTCAATGATGATGAGTCCGGCGCGCGGTTTTATCTTCGGCATTGCAAGGCAGGTTTCTCCTCCGAATACTCCATAGAGGATTTTGAACACAAGGATAGTGTCCGGCTCTGCAAAATAATTTCCACATACCACCGTAGAGAGAATAGTATTTCCACAAAAATAATCTGCTGACGTGTTTTGACAGCACGACATTACGTCATGGCCTGGCCATTATTCGAACCGTTTCTCTCAACCAGCACCGCACATATCGCGAGGCGGTTTTCTTGACACGTCTTGTCAAAGCAGATATCGTGTCGCCCTTATTACGGGATTCTCATCAATACGGACGTGGGTAACCCACTCGTGCCCGTTGGTATGACTCCTCGATTTTAGGCGAGCCCCAAAACAGCCACGAGGAGGATGCTTGCCATTCACCCTTTTTATAAAGAGGCCAAGACCCATCCCTTTTCCCTCTCGCGCTCAATCTAATCCTTCCCCCACCTCGAGTTCCAACACCACAGGCTCAGGTCAGGCACTTCGGACCTTCAACCATGTCCGGATCCTACCTCCAAGGTCAGTGAATGCCTTCCTCTGTCACAGAGGAGGACATCAAGATGCCGAGAGAGGCCATATATCTGACCGCCGAAATCTCGCACAGGCTTCCTGCCCGAGGGCAGGTCATCCCCACTCCTGAACCCAACGAGAGTATTTTGTTTGTCTCTCACTTCCTTCGAGGACTAGGCCTCACTCTGGATCCCTTTGTTAGGGGACTCATGTTCTATTATGGGCTGGATTTCCACGATCTGGCCCCGGATTCCATCCTTCACATCTCGTCGTTCATCGTCGTATGTGAGGCCTTCCTCCGCACCACCCCTCACTTCGGCATGTGGCTCAAGACCTTCAATGTGAAGCCGAAGATGATCGAGGGGCGGCACGTAGAGTGCGGAGGTGCCGTAATAAGAAAAACCGCTAACGCTCCATGGCCATAGGGTTCCTTCCCAGAGGTATCCAGTTTGTGGCAGCGGGAGTGGTTTTATATCATAGCTCCCCGGAGTGCCAAGTGGGCAGCCATCCCTGCCTTTTGCTCGGGCCCCCCACCACAATTGACGTCATGGATCAGCGAGGGGCTAAACTGGGGTCCAGTAAAGGATGTCCCGATATTGCAGAGTCGCATCCGAGATCTCATTGAGAGAGACATCAACCTGGGGATGGTGATGCAGGTCATGCTAGTTCGCCAGGTCCCGCCTTGCAAATGTACACCTCTCCATTTCTGGGAGTTCAACTCGGAGGGACCGCGTATCATTCAGCACTTCCTTGGCATGACGCTCGAGGAGATGTACAAGTTGTTCTTCGGATCACAAATAAAGTGTCCGGACACCACCGAGGATGCGGGTCTGAGCTGCAATCGTCCGGACACGCAAGTAAGTAATTTCATGGCCGAACACACTGTTTCTCTTCATCAAAAAATCATTTTGAGAAGTCGATCTTTGACCAAGACTGGATAACAAAGGCGAAGATGATCAGGTGTCCGGCCCCCTTCCCGAGGGCCTGGCCAATCCAGTACTAGACAGAATGCTGGAGCCGGCGCCTTATCAGGTGCCCTCGAAGGAAGAGGAAGGGGAGTAAAGAGGCCGGAAGCAAGCCTCACTCACTACTCGTCCCAACCGAGAAAATGAGTGCCTCCGCGAAGGAGGACAACCAGGGAGAAGAATCTTACATTCCCTCTCCGCGGGGAAGAAAGAGGACCACCTCTGAAGATCCGGAAACAGAGGTTTTCAAACGAGGGAAGAAATCCTCGCCAGAGGGTCCTGCCCCGGGGGGTACCCTTGCCGCATAGTGTCCGCAAGGGAATCAGCCCTCTACCGAGCTGTAAGTAATCAAAAAGTACTTAGTAGTGCAAATATCCTACCTTACTTCTGAAGACAATAACCGAAGCTTATATCTTGTAGTTCGGATTGTAGCCCCTCCCGACATATTTCGTCTTCGGGGGATCTTCTTCCGGAGATGATGGAGAGCGAAACACCTCCCCCTGCCACCCCGCCTCATGAAGCGGGCGACCCTGAAGTGTCATCACGGAGGGTTTCTCCAGATCCGCCAAGGCCAGGGGGTAATCCCTTGGCCACCTGGAGTCCTCAGTATTCGACTCCTAAAGAGAGCAACAGAAAGAGTCCGGAACCGTATAGTGTGCGGTCAGATGCACTGAAGGATCTTCTGGAGCAAGCGGCTATCTCAAAAGCGCATTGTACGCTAATGAGTACGGTAGTTGAAAGGATTTTATCCGCTGAAAGCGTATTGCATGAAGCTTTTATGAGTCTGCTGAAAGGCTTTGAGGTACGTGACATGGTGTATGTTTTTGACAGTATCGCACACGTTAGGTGTGCCCTATGCAGATAGTAGCCCCTGAGACTCTGGTTGTTGTCGAAAACAGCGGCAAACAGAGGATCATAGTCCCAGGTAGTAACTAGACCGCCTTTATGTGCAGGTGGCTAAAGCTCCGGTGGCTAGCCGGACTGATGGGTTTGCCGAGCTAAAGAGGCAACTTGATGCGGCAGATGCCGACATCGTGCATGTCAACAAGCGTCTTGACGAGGCACAGGGTAAGTGATTTCTTCGGTGATCAACGCATAGTAAGAGGAGCAGGATGCCAATATCTTTATTATGTTGTGACTGTAGATGGAGCTGCCACCGTGGAGACCCTTCGGGCAGAGCATGCCTAGGCTAGGGAACAAGCAAGGAATAGTGATGCGGCCGCTCTGAGGGCGGTCAAAGAGCTACGGACCGAACAGTCCGCGCATCGCCGGAGCAAAGAAAGGATGGCCCAGATGGCCATTAAGTTGAAAGATGCCGCTGACCATTACCAGCTTCTTGAAGAAGAAAACCGAGCGAGGGTGATGGACCTAGAGAAGGCCATGGTAGCAGCCAAGGAAGCCCGCTCTAAAATCAGAGCGACGAAGGAGGAGCTGCATCAAGCAGTGGATATCGTGGCTGGGAAGCCCTTCTTGTTGCGGACTAAGTTCGGAGATCCAAAGTATGCTTCTCTTGATCAACTATGGAGTTCTGCGGACGCCCACGTGGATTTGGCAGCAAGTGCTGCTGATGCGGCCGAGTACTTCAAGGATCAAGGAGATCGCGAAGTGGAAAATCTGTTCTGGTCACAGTTCCATGCTCTAGTGCGTCCGCTGCTGCTGAATGAGCAAATGGCCGAGTGGGCCGAGCTCCATAGGTTGTCCGGACTCACCATGAGGTCCGTTGTGGATCATCTATGGCCGTGAGGGCCAAGGCCGAATAGTTACTCTAGTTTGGTGCAACAATTCCTTGGTGCTGTGCCGCACATTGATGCTATGAAGAGGTTGGCGTGCATAGAGGGTGCGCGGATGGCCTTTGCCCGTGTCAAGACATACTGGGCAGAGATGGAGGCCACCACTGTTGCAACACAGGGTTCGGCCGTGGGCCGAGTGGCTGCCGAGCACTATTTTGAAGAAGTTCTTGAAGGCGCTCGTTCGATAGAGGCTCAGTGCTCGAAGAATATTATGTTCTAGTAACATGTACTCCCATTGTAAAAACAATGTTTTATTGAGTTATGAAGGTTGTGTTTATACTTTTGCCCTAAAGTATTATGATGCCTCATGTGCGGCCGTTTATGTATATATGTATATAACCTGAAAGTTTGCAGTCGTCCGCTTCCGCCCCCACGCATATAATGCAGGGGTGTTCGCAGAAAACGCGTATTCACACTTGATCCAACGTCTTGGTCCATGAAGGAGGTGGTAGCGCAGCGAACGAGGCAATCGGACTATATTGCTTTAACACTTTCACTTAGCCATAGGAGTTTGACGGTGGGGCTACTATATAGCCCCTAGTACTTCTGCGCTCGTCCGAATACGGGGCCCATACGTACATGACCGGGAAACGGCCCTTCGTTAATGCGGAGGGATCCCGAAGATTCTGCTGGGTCATCGAGTGGTTGACCAGTCTCGCGCTATATCATGACAGTCAGTTTTCGGCTTTCTTTACTGCGGTGCTCATCCGGATGAACCAGGGCACAATCATAGTAGTTCTCCCAGTGCTACCTTAGCCGATATAGCGGAACGTAAGGTACAAAACATGGGAGCTGGGCAAACCCAACATTTGACCAAAGACATGATTCGGAGCTGATGCATATAAGTCCAAACTCGCGACGCCGAACACATATGTCGGGCTGAACAATGCCCTTAATAATAAACCCCGGGTGTCCAGGTACGTGCAATATCCTGACGTGGCCACATGCCAATACATCGACATCCTTCTCGGTTGTATTGAGTATCCGGAGGATGTGGGCAACAAGAGACAGTAAAAAAGGTTGACACAGGGTCTTAATCTAAAAAGAAACCTTTGAGCGGGTCCCTGCTGCACGTCTGTGCCTGTGTCTCCGTTGTGCCATGTCCTGGATGGGTGTAGCACGATTGTTATCTGTAAAAGAGAAGAAGTTAGGTGAAAGTTGTCGTGCTAGAAAATTGGTTATTGTTAATAAACCATTAAAATTTAAGATAAGAAAAGTTGAGCCGGACTAGCCCTGATTACATGTGGGAAGCCCCTGGTACCGTCTAGGAGGGCTTGATTATCAAACCAATCTCATGTATATGTGGTGGTGCACCGGAATCGTCTAACCGTGTCCGTGGTCTTAACGACCTGCATTTTTTTCTGGTTGGTGAGGCCGTCTAGTGCTCGGTGGCTAAAGCCGCCGCACATTCTTCCGCGCGTAGAGCACGCTCAGCATTTCTGCTAACTGTGATGGTACCACGTCGACCACGCATCTTAAGCTTGAGAGAAGCGTAATGCGGGATTGCATTAAAACGAGCGAAAGCCGCTCTTCCGAGTAGTGCCTAATAGCCACTTCGGAATGGAGCGATGTAGAAATTTAAACTTTCACTTCGGAAGTTGTCGGAAGAACCGAATACAACCTCTAGTAATAGGGAGCCCGTGCTCGGGCCTCTAGGCATTGTATTACTCCCTTGAAGGTAGTAGTACGGTGGCTTATTTTTGATGGGTCTATCCCCATTTTACGCACTGTGTCCTGATATATCAGGTTTAGACCACTGCCGCCGTCCATAAGGACTCGCGTGAGATGGTATCCGTTTATTATTGGGTCTAACACCAAGGCAGCCAATCCTTCGTGCCAGATGCTTGTCGCGTGATCCTCGCGATCAAAGGTGATCGGGCAGGCCAACCAGGGGTTGAACCTAGGGGTGACAGGCTCTATGGCGCGTGTGTCTCGGAGTGCATGTTTGCTTTTCCTCTTCGTCACATGGATCATGTTGACTATTTTAACCTCTGGTAGGAATTTTTTCTGTCCTCCAGTGCTTTGCTGGCGAGGTTCATCCTCGTCTTCGCTTGGTGTCTCCAACCCCCTTGTGTTCGGCGTTTAGCTTACCGGCCTGCTTGAAGACCCATCATTCTTTGTGGGTGTGATTTTCAGGTTTATTGGGGGTGCCATGAATTTGACATAGTTTGTCAAGAATCTTGTTTAGGCCAGACGGTCCGTCTCTGCTGCCTTTAAAAGGCTTTTTCCGCTGACCTGGTCGAGAGCCCCTGAATCCAGCGTTTACCGCCCTATTATCTGGGCTATCCTCTTTATTTCGACGCTTGCTTTTATTGAGTCGTGGTTTTCCATTGCCATCCCTGACTTCGGATGTGCTTGGGTCGCTGGTGCTGCTGCGGGCTAACCAGTTGTCTTCGCCCGCGCAAAAGCGGGTCATGAGACTTGTTAGGGCTGCCATTGTTCTCGGTTTTTCTTGACCGAGGTGTCTAGCGAGCCATTCGTCTCAGACACTGTGTTTGAAAGCTGCTAAGGCTTCGGCGTCCGGACAGTCGACGATTTGGTTCTTCTTGGTGAGAAACTTGTTCCAAAGCTTTCGGGCAGACTCTCCGGACTATTGAATTATATGGCTTAAATCGTCTGCATCCGGAGGTCGGACATAGGTCCCTTGAAAATTAGCCCGAAAAGCGTCCTCGAGCTCCTCCCAACTTCCGATTGAGTTTTCGGGGAGGCTTTTCAGCCAGTGCCGAGCTGGTCCTTTAAGCTTGAGGGGCAAGTATTTAATGGCATGGAGATCGTCTCCGCGAGCCATATGAATATGGAGGATGAAGGCCTCAATCCAGACCCTAGGGTCTATGGTCCCGTCATATGCTTCTATGTTCACTGGTTTGAATCCTTCTGGGAATTCGTGGTCCAGCACTTCATCGGTGAAACATAGGGGTTGCGCGGCACCCCTATACTTGGATGTACCATGGCATTCGGACGGTTGTGGCATTTGGTTTTGATTTTGTGCTGGAGCATGCTTCCTAGATCCGTAGATGGATCTGGTCGCACCGGATTTTTGGCGCAAGTCCTCGCATACATCGTGTGTTGACTTATGTGCATATTTGTTATCCTCTCTATCGCGGTCACAAGGTGGTGTATCCGGCCGGTTGGCCGTTTCATTGTTTGGATGTGTGGGCTCTAAGGCCTCATCATCGAATTCGGGTAACAGCTTGCGCTTTGGACAGCTCTTTGTGTGGTGACTTCCACCATACTTTGCTTCGCTGTCGAGCACTTTGTTCCACCTATTGTTGAGTGTGTTTTGTGCGGCCTTAAGCCTTTGCTTCTGCTTCTTTAGACTCCTCGCTGTGGCAATAAGCCTTCTGCAGAGGTTCTCTTGCTCCAAGTGCGTTTCCGGGATGATGTGTGCATCTTCGTCTGGATTGTTTTCCTCCCCCGATGGGGTTTGATGAGGGTTATCCTCGGCGTCGCCGTGTTCGGACGTCGGATCCGTACTATGTTCGCCGCTTGCAGCTTCATCGTGCTCTGCTGCTGGGGCAATGTGGTCGTCGTTTCCTCTGAATTCGACTGGAGTGTTATTTTCTCTTGCGCTGTTATTGCTGTTTTTGCTATGGCGGGACTTAGGGCGGCACCGCTGACATCGGCACTTGGGTTGCTTCTTGGAGGGGCCAATCTCCGTTGTATCTTCGCCATTGCCTTCTTTGGGTGTATCCACCATGTATATGTCATGTGATGAAGTGGCTGTCCGGTGCCCTGTGGGCGCTGTATCCTGTTCGTCTCCTGCATCTTCGTCCATGCCGTCGATGTCTTCGGAGTCGAAGTCGAGCATGTCGGTTAAGTCATCAACATTGGCTACTAAGTGGGTGGTGGGCGGGCAGCGAATTTCTTCGTCCTCCGTATCCCATTCTAGCCGGACATAGTTCGGCCAAGGTTCTCCTGACAGGGAGAGAGTCTTTAATGAATTTAGCACATCACCGAAAGGCGAGTGTAGAAAGATATCCGCGGAGGCGAACTCCATGATTGGCGCCCAGTCGGATTTGATGGGCACGGATGTAGGCGGCTCAGAGTCCATGGCCGGAGACGAATCCAGTGGTTCGGCGACACTGCTCTAGTAAGGGGTGAAGTCAGCATCCGGCTCCATCGCCACTGAGAGTGCAGCCTCCATGGTGGGGTCTATCCCTCCGTCCTTGGATGGCGCAATTTGCTCCGGATTGAAGGCCGGAGGAGTTGCAGATGTGATCTCCCGAACACTGTCTGACGACAGAGTTACGTCGTGCTTGTCGTGACTGTGCGGCGCACCTGACACGGGCTCGAATCCGTCGAAGATCAAGTCTTCGTGGATGTCGGTAGTGTAGTTTAAGTTTCCGAATCTGACCTGATGGCCAGGGGCGTAGCTCTCGAACTGCTCCAGATGGCCAAGCGAATTGGCCTGCAGTGCGAAGCCGTCGAATACAAAGATCTGTCCGGGGAGGAAACCCTCACCCTGGACCGCATCGCTATCGATGATAGAAGGAGCCATCAAGCCTTATGGTGACGACACAGTGGAACTCTCAATGAAAGCACCAATGTCAGTGTCAAAACGGCAGATCTCAGGTAGGGGTCCCGAACTGTGCGTCTAAGGAGGATGGTAACAGGAGGCAGGGGACATGATGTTTACCCAGGTTCGGGCCCTCTTGATGGAGGTAATACCCTACGTCATGCTTGATTGTTCTTGATGATATGAGTATTACAAGAGTTGATCTACCACGAGATCGTAGAGGCTAAACCCTA
The DNA here is from genome assembly GCF_003073215.2 of Triticum urartu. Taxonomy (NCBI): domain Eukaryota; kingdom Viridiplantae; phylum Streptophyta; class Magnoliopsida; order Poales; family Poaceae; genus Triticum; species Triticum urartu. Next base: position 374,981,677 of record NC_053023.1, on the reverse strand, counting down.
GAAGCTAGCCTATGGTATGATTGTCTGTTGTCCTACGGACTAAATCCTCCTGTTTATATAGACATCGGAGGGGGCTAGGCTTACGCAGAGTCAGTTACAAGGGAGGAGATCTACACATCCGTATTGCCTAGCTTGCCTTCCACGCCAAGGAAAGTCCCATCCGGACATGGGACGAAGTCTTCAATCCTGTATCTTCATAGTCCAACAGTCCGGCCAAAGGATATAGTCCGGCTGTTCGGAGGCCCCCTAATCCAGGACTCCCTCAGGGGCGACGGCCATGGCGGCCAACAGAGGCGAAGAGGGCTTCTGGAGCTTGTTTGAGAGGCTGGGGTGGGGTAGTGGAGTGAGGCGAGGCTGGTAGTGAGGAGAGACGGGGTCGAGGAGGCCTTAAATAGGCGTGTGGCGAGGTGTCAAGCTGTAGTCGCCGTAGACGCGTGGCCGGCGCCGCGGATCCATGTGTGCGCGCATGAGCTTGGAGGCAGGCGACGAGGGAGGCACAGGGGAGAGCTCACAGGGAGGAGGAGGCCAAAGAAACGCAGGGAGGAAGAGACAAGGAGGAAGACGACGATCGGTGCACTGTGCTCCCGTGGGCGCGCGGAAACGAGCGCTGGCGGAGGAGCTTACAAAGGGGAAGATGGCTCCAGGAGGACGGTGACAACGCGGTAAAATGGTGACGACGAGAGGGAGATGGGCCCGAGCAAGAAACCATCTAGTTCGCGTCCATGGCATGCTAGAGCTCATGATCTCTGCGTGCACTGGTGCACACAGTGCCGCACGGCCGGCCTAACGATGTCTGGGGGTTTGTCCTTCCTGGGGAGGTTACAACTGAGGTGGTATTTCGGTGAAAATCGCTTTGGTTAAATGGTAATCTACCTCTGAAGTTTACTGCAGTAAACTTGGTCGTGTACTGCTAATCAATAGGGAAGTGATTGGGAGCAATGGAGCTTTCTGCGAGGTTTAGGGTAAGAAAGACTTTCATCCTGGTAACTTTGAGAAGATTTGGACCAGTAACGAATATAGTTGCTTCACAACTGCATTTTTGGTCCAGAAAAAAGATTTGGATGATGCACTCACATGGAGCATCAAATTGAGCTGAAATTTGGCAAGGCATTGTGATTTGGTCATAGTAAGAAGCTATAGAAATTTCATACCAATTGGATTCACCAAAATGGTACTTCCTTCATAGCTATCTTCACTGACCAGAATCTTGAAATAATTCTAGAGAAATATTGGCTACGTGAAATGGTGCCAAATTTGGTGGAGAGAAGTTATATAGGTAGGAGCATGATCTGGTAATATACCCGTATTTTTGAAGAAATATAAAATGCACCTGCTTCACAACCTGAAAGTTTTACCAGAAGCAAAGATTTGGTGCTGTGATCACATAGATGATTTGATGGATCTGAAATTTGGAGGATTGTCATAATATGAGCACATGAAGGAGTGTACAAAATTTCAACTCATTTGGAGAATCCTAGCTAGCACTTCCTTCACAAAGGCTTCCCTCAGACAGGAACTTTGAAAAATCACTAAGGAAGATTGGCTAAGCAAATAAAGTTGCATTTTGGCATGTGGCAATTATTTGGACATTAAACAATGCCCAACAAGTTTGGCAGCAAACAAGATACGATAAATGACACTTCCTTCACAAAGTTCCACTCTGGACAGAAAAGAAGAATAGTTACTGGGGAATTATTATTGGGCAAGGACAGGAAAGTTTGGGCATATTTGAGCAATATATGACGCAAAGAAATTATGATAATTATCTGGGAATTTTTGGATGGACAGAAATATAGGTTGCTTCACAACCTAGGGCAGATAGGGTTATTCCTTTAATAGAAAAAAGGAATTTTCCCTAGAAAAAGAAATTAGGGTTTGGTCAAGCAGTGGAGTGACATGATCTTGGCAAGGTTTTGAGAATCATGAGTCACTTGGGAGAGGAAATGAAGATGATTTCCCAGGTGACAAGGCCACATAACCACTCCAAAAAGAAAAACAGAGCAAAAATGAATTAAATCAAAAGGAAAAAGAAAAGGGCCAAAAATCAGGTTGTTACAAACCTTCCCCCTTAAAGAAATATCTTCCTCGAGATTTGGTTGCTCAGGGAACAAGTATGACTTGAGGACACCGTTTCCAGCTCGGGTATCCTTTTTACTTTATTTATTGTTCCCCCAAGATTTTTGGATGATTAACTTCCCTTTCTCTGGGGTGGTTTGCTTCACCTTTCCCAAATTCCTAACAGGTCTTTGCTCATATACCAATTTATTTTTACTGACGTGGATTCTCCATACCTGTGGTGATATCCAATGGACCTGAGCATAAATTTTATTTTGGTCATGAAAACCTTTTTACTTCTGTCATGGGGTTGCTTTTAAATAAATGCAGGCCTTCTGGTTTCAATAAATGCTGAGAATTAATTATGGCCATCTTTTGACGGGATGTGACTGCTCATAGGTGGTACTGATTTATTTTGATTTACCCCTTTGGCTTGAGCATGAGATAGGTACCAATGATTCGACTGCCTTTTGTCAGGAGCAATATAACGGTGTATGGAGTTATAGTTGTGTCATACCTCAAATATTTTCATCTTGAGACTGGCCTGACAGGGGGCTGACGGACAATTGCTTTTCCTGACAGACTGACCTTGTACTTGATTTCGTTGGTGAGTATACCGGGTCTGAGATGATTGTTTGGATTTTGATTTTCTCATTTTGTCGTTATACCCGTTTGGATTTTCCACACTAACCATTCCAAGTGGGTCAGCGGGATATGAAATCCTTGTAAAACAGAGTAGGCCTCTGTCGGTGTCAAAACCGGCGGATCTCGGGTAGGGGGTCCCGAACTGTGCGTCTAGGCCGGATGGTAACAGGAGGCAGGGGACACGATCTTTTACCCAGGTTCGGGACCTCTTGATGGAGCTAAAACCCTACGTCCTGCTTGATTAATATTGATGATATGGGTAGTACAAGAGTAGATCTACGACAAGATCAAAGAGGCTAAACCCTAGAAGCTAGCCTATGGTATGATTGTATGTTATGATTGTTGTCCTACGGATTAAAACCCTTCTGTTTATATAGACACTGGAGAGGGTTAGGGTTACACAAGGTCGGTTACAAAGGAGGAGATATCCATATACGTATTGCCTAGCTTGCCTTCCACGCTAAGTAGAGTCCCATTCGGACACGAGACGAAGTCTTCAATCTTGTATCTTCATAGTCTAACAGTCCAGCCAATGGAGATAGTCCGGCTGTCCGGAGACCCCCTAATCCAGGACTCCCTCAGTAGCCCCTGAACCAGGCTTCAATGACGATGAGTAAGAGCGCAGTATTGTCTTCGGCATTGCAAGGCGGGTTCCTTCTCCGAATACATCACAGAAGAATTTGAATACGAGGATAGTGTCCAACCCTGCAAAATAAGTTCCACATTCCACCCTAGAGAGAATAATATTTCGCAGATCTAATTTGCTGGCTTGTTTTGGCAGCACGACGTTATGTCATGGCCCGGTGATTATTCGAACCGTTTCTTTTAACCAGCCCCGCACATAACGCGAGGCAGTTTTTCGACACATCTTGTCAAAGCAATCGTGTCCCCTTATTATGGGATTCTCATCAATACGGGCGTGGGTAACCCAACCGCACCATCAATTGCGGCGCTTGGGGGATAAGCGAGTTTTACCAGGCAAGTGGGGACGCTTAGTTTCATCCGCCCATATAAAGGGATAATGATTCACCTTTCTGTCCACGCCTTCTTCCTCCTTTGTGTTGGAAATATGCCCTAGAGGCAATAATAAAAGGATTATTATTATATTTCCTTGTTCATGATAATTGTCTTTTATTCATGCTATAATTGTGTTATCCGAAAATCGTAATACATGTGTGAATACATAGACACCAACATGTCCCTAGTAAGCCTCTAGTTGACTAGCTCGTTGATCAACAGATAGTCATGGTTCCTGACTATGGACATTGGATGTCATTGATAACGAGATCACATCATTAGGAGAATGATGTGATGGACAAGACCCAATCCTAAACATAGCACAAGATCGTATAGTTCGTTTGCTAGAGTTTTTCCAATGTCAAGTATCTTTTCCTTAAACCATGAGATCGTGTAACTCCCGGATGCCGTAGGAGTGCTTTGGGTGTACCAAACATCACAACGTAACTGGGTGACTATAAAGGTATACTACGGGTATCTCCAAAAGTGTCTGTTGGGTTGACACGGATCAAGACTGGGATTTGTCACTCCGTATAACGGATAGGTATCGCTGGGCCCACTCGGTAATGCATCATCATAATGAGATCAAAGTGACCAAGTGTCTGGTCACGGGATCATGCATTATGGTACGAGTAAAGTGACTTGCCGGTAACGAGATTGAACAAGGTATCGGGATACCGATGATAGAATCTCGGGCAAGTACTATACCGGTAGACAAAGGGAATTGTATACGGGATTGACTGAATCCTTGACATCGTGGTTCATCCGATGAGATCATCGTGGAACATGTGGGAGCCAACATGGGTATCCAGATCCCACTGTTGGTTATTGACCATAGAGATGTCTCGGTCATGTCTGCATGATTCCCGAGCCCGTAGGGTCTACACACTTAAGGTTCGATGACGCTAGGGTTATAGGGAAAGTATGTACGCGGTTACCGAATGTTGTTCGGAGTCCCGGATAAGATCCCGGACGTCACGAGGAGTTCCGGAATGGTCCGGAGGTGAAGATTGATATATTGGACAAAGGGTTTTGGAGTCCGGAAGTGTTCCGGAGGTACCGGGTGATGACCAGCATGACCGAAAGGTGTTTCGGGAGCCCCGACAAGCGTTGGGGGTCTTCATGGGCCAAGGGAAGGGGGCAAACCATCCCACTAAGGGGCTGTGCGCCCCCCTCACCTATTCCCACATGACCAGGGGGTTTGGGGCACCCCATCTAGGGTTCCCACCTCCTGGCTTGGGGGCCAAGTCACCCAAGGGGGAGATCCCATCTGCCCTGGCCGCCCCCCTAGAGGAAACCCTAGGGCGCCTCCCCTTTCCCTTGCCCCTATATATAGTGGAGGTTTTGGGGCTGCACAACACACGAGTCTCTTTCTCCCAAGGCGCAGCCCTACCTCTCTCCCTCCTCGTCTCTCGTAGTGCTTGGTGAAGCCCTGCAGGAGTACCGCGCTCCTCCACCACCACCACGCCGTCGTGCTGCTGCTGGACGGAGTCTTCCCCAACCTCTCCCTCTCACCTTGCTGGATCAAGGTGCGGGAGACGTCACCGGGCTGTACGTGTGTTGAACGCGGAGGCGCCGTTGTTCGGCGCATAGATCTGTCCGTTCAGCGCTAGGATCTCCGGTGATTTGGATCACGTTGAGTACGACTTCCTCATCCCCGTTCTTTGAACGCTTCCGCACGTGATCTACAAAGGTATGTAGATGCAATCCGATCACTCGTTGCTAGATGAAATCATAGATGGATCTTGGTGAAACCGTAGGAAAATATTTGTTTTCTGCAACGTTCCCCAACAGTGGCATCATGAGCTAGGTCTATGCATAGTTCTCTTTGCACGAGTAGAACACAATTTGTTGTGGGCGTAGATGTTGTCAACTTTCTTGCTGCTACTAGTCTTATTTTGCTTCAGCGGTATTGTGGGATGAAGCGGCCCGGACCAACCTTACACGTATGCTTACGTGAGACCGGTTCCACCGACTGACATGCACTAGTTGCATAAGGTGGCTGGCGGGTGTCTGTCTCTCCCACTTTAGTTGGAGCGGATTCCATGAAAAGGGTCCTTATGAAGGGTAAATAGAAGTTGACAAATCACGTTGTGGCTTTCACGTAGGTAAGAAAACGTTCTTGCTAGAACCCTATTGCAGCCACGTAAAACTTGCAACAACAATTAGAGGACGTCTAACTTGTTTTTGCAGCAAGTGTTTTGTGATGTGATATGGCCAAAGTTGTGATGAATGATGAATGATATATATGTGATGTATGAGATGTTCATGCTATTGCAATAGGAATCATGACTTGCATGTCGATGAGTATGACAACCGGCAGGAGCCATAGGAGTTGTCTTTATTTTTTGTATGACCTGCGTGTCATTGAGAAACGCCATGTAAATTACTTTACTTTATTGCTAAACGTGTTAGCCATAGTAGTAGAAGTAATAGTTGGCGAGCAAATTCATGGAGGCGATGATGGAGATCATGATGATGGAAATCATGGTGTCATGCCGGTGACGAGATGATCATGGAGCCCCAAGATGGAGATCAAAGGAGCTATGTGATATTGGCCATATCATGTCACTATTATTATTTGATTGCATGTGATGTTTATCATGTTTTTGCATCTTGTTTACTTAGAACGACGATTGTAAATAAGATGATCCCTCATAATAATTTCAAGAAAGTGTTCCCCCTAACTGTGCACCGTTGCGACAGTTCGTTGTTTCGAAGCACCACGTGATGATCGGGTGTGATAGATTCCAACGTTCACATACAACGGGTGTAAGACAGATTTACACATGCAAACACTTAGGTTGACTTGACGAGCCTAGCATGTACAGACATGGCCTCGGAACACAGAAGACCGAAAGGTCGAGCATGAGTCGTATAGAAGATACGATCAACATGAAGATGTTCACCGATGTTGACTAGTCCGTCTCACGTGATGATCGGACACGGCCTAGTTAACTCGGATCATGTTGTACTTAGATGACTGGAGGGATGTCTATCTGAGTGGGAGTTCATTGAATAATTTGATTAGATGAACTTAATTATTATGAACTTAGTCTAAAATATTTACAATATGTCTTGTAGATCAAATGGCCAACGTTGTCCTCAACTTCAACGCGTTCCTAGAGAAAACCAAGCTGAAAGACGATGGCAGCAATTATACGGACTGGGTCCGGAACCTGAGGATCATCCTCATAGCTGCCAAGAAAGATCTATTCTCCCTGGAGAACAAGACATTATGAACGCTTGGCAGACACGTACCGATGATTACTCCCTCGTTCAGTGCGGCATGCTTTACAGCTTAGAACCGGGGCTCCAAAAGCGTTTTGAGAGACACGGAGCATATGAGATGTTTGAAGAGCTGAAAATGGTTTTTCAAGCTCATGCCCGGGTCGAGAGATATGAAGTCTCCGACAAGTTCTTCAGCTGTAAGATGGAGGAAAATAGTTCTGTCAGTGAGCACATACTCACTATGTCAGGGTTACATAACCGCTTGACTCAGCTGGGAGTTAATCTCCCGGATGACGCGGTCATTGACAGAATCCTTCAGTCGCTTCCACCGAGCTACAAGAGCTTTTTGATGAACTTCAATATGCAGGGGATGGAAAAGACCATTCCTGAAGTATTTGCAATGCTGAAATCAGCAGAGGTAGAAGTCAAAAAGGAACATCAAGTGTTGATGGTGAATAAAACCACTAAGTTCAAGAAAGGTAAGGGTAAGAAAAACTTCAAGAAGGACGGCAAGGGAGTTGCCGCGCCCGGCAAGCAAGCTGCCGGGAAGAAGCCAAAGAATGGACCCAAGCCCGAGACTGAGTGCTTTTATTGCAAGGAAAGTGGTCACTGGAAGTGGAACTGCCCCAAATACTTAGCGGACAAGAAGGCCGGCAAAACGAAAGGTATATGTGATATACATGTAATTGATGTGTACCTTACCAGTACTCGTAGTAGCTCCTGGGTATTCGATACTGGTGCAGTTGCTCACATTTGTAACTCAAAGCAGGAGCTGCCGAATAAGCGGAGACTGGCGAAGGACGAGGTGACGATGCGCGCCGGGAATGGTTCCAAGGTCGATGTGATCGCCGTCGGCACGCTACCTCTACATTTACCTACGGGATTAGTTTTGAACCTCAATAATTGTTATTTAGTGCCAAGTTTGAGCATGAACATTGTATCAGGATCTCGTTTAATACGAGATGGCTACTCATTTAAATCCGAGAATAATGGTTGTTCTATTTATATGAGAGATATGTTTTATGGTCATGCTCCGATGGTGAATGGTTTATTCTTAATGAATCTCGAGCGTAATGCTACACATATTCATAGTAGGAGTACCAAAAGATGTAAGGTTGATAATGATAGTCCCACATACTTGTGGCACTACCGCCTTGGTCACATAGGTGTAAAACACATGAAGAAGCTCCATGCAGATGGACTTTTAGAGTCTCTTGATTACGAATCATTTGACACGTGCGAACCATGACTCATGGGTAAAATGACCAAGACTCCGTTCTCAGGAACAATGGAGCGAGCAACCAACTTATTGGAAATCATACATACTGATGTGTGCGGTCCAATGAGTGTTGAGGCTCGCGGTGGTTATTGTTATGTTCTCACCCTCACTGATGACTTGAGTAGATATGGGTATGCCTACTTAATGAAACACAAGTCTGAGACCTTTGAAAAGTTCAAGGAATTTCAGAGAGAGGTTGAGAATCAACGTGACAGGAAAATCAAGTTCTTGCGATCAGATCGTGGAGGAGAATACTTGAGTCACGAGTTTGGCACACACTTAAGAAAATGTGGAATAGTTTCACAACTCATGCCGCCTGGAACACCTCAGCGTAATGGTGTGTCTGACGTCGTAATCGCACTCTATTAGATATGGTGCGATCTATGATGTCTCTTACCGATTTACCACTATCTTTTTGGGGCTATGCTTTAGAGACTGCCGCATTCACTTTAAATAGGGCTCCGTCAAAATCCGTTGAGACAACACCGTATGAATTATGGTTTGGGAGAAACCTAAGCTGTCGTTTCTAAAAGTTTGGGGATGCGATGCTTATGTCAAGAAACTTCAACCTGAAAAGCTCGAACCCAAGTCAGGAAAAATGCGTCTTCATAGGATACCCTAAAGAAACTATTGGGTATACCTTCTACCTCAGATCCGAAGGCAAGATCTTTGTTGCCAAGAATGGATCCTTTCTAGAGAAGGAGTTTCTCTCGAAAGAAGTAAGTGGGAGGAAAGTAGAACTTGATGAAGTATTACCTCTTGAACCAGAAAATGGCGCAACTCAAGAAAATGTTCCTGAGGTGCCTGCACCGACTAGAGAGGAAGTTAATGATGATGATCATGAAACTTTAGATCAAGTTGCTACTGAACTTCGTAGGTCCACAAGGACACGTTCCGCACCAGAGTGGTACGGCAACCCTGTCTTGGAAATCATGTTGTTAGACAACGGTGAACCTTCGAACTATGAAGAAGCGATGGCGGGCCCGGATTCCGACAAATGGCTGGAAGCCATGAAATCCGAGATAGGATCCATGTATGAAAACGAAGTATGGACTTTGACTGACTTGCCCATTGAGCGGCGAGCCATAGAAAATAAATGGATCTTTAAGAAGAAGATAGACGCGGATGGTAATGTGACCATCTATAAAGCTCGGCTTGTCGCTAAGGGTTATCGTCAAGTTCGAGGGGTTGACTACGATCAGACTTTCTCACCGGTAGCGAAGCTGAAGTCCGTCCAAATCATGTTAGCAATTGCCGCATTCTATGATTATGAGATATGGCAAATGGATGTCAAAACGGCATTCCTTAATGGTTTCCTTAAGGAAGAATTGTATATGATGTAGCCGGAAGGTTTTGTCGATCCTAAGAATGCTGACAAGGTGTGCAAGCTCCAACGCTCGATTTATGGGCTGGTGCAAGCATCTCGGAGTTGGAACATTCGCTTTGATGAGATGATCAAAGCGTTTGGGTTTATGCAGACTTATGGAGAAGCCTGCGTTTACAAGAAAGTGAGTGGGAGCTCTGTAGCATTTCTCATATTATATGTAGATGACATACTTTTGATGGGAAATGATATAGAGCTTTTGGACAGCATTAAGGCCTACTTGAATACGAGTTTTTCAATGAAGGACCTTGGAGAAGCTGCTTATATATTAGGCATCAAGATCTATAGAGATAGATCAAGATGCCTCATAGGTCTTTCACAAAGCACATACCTTGATAAGATATTGAAGAAGTTCAATATGGATCAGTCTAAGAAGGGGTTCTTGCCTGTGTTGCAAGGTGTGAAATTGAGCTCAGCTCAATGTCCGACCACGGCAGAAGATATAGAAGAGATGAGTGTCATCCCCTATGCCTCAGCCATAGGTTCTATTATGTATGCCATGCTGTGTACCAGACCTGATGTAAACCTTGCCGTAAGTTTGGTAGGTAGGTAACAAATTAATCCCGGCAAGGAACACTTGACAACGGTCAAGAATATCCTGAAGTACCTGAAAAGGACTAAGGAAATGTTTCTCGTTTATGGAGGTGACGAAGAGCTCGTCGTAAAGGGTTACGTCAACGCTAGCTTCGACACAGATCTGGATGACTCTAAGTCACAAACCGGATACGTGTATATCTTGAATGGTGGGGCAGTAAGCTGGTGCAGTTGCAAGCAGAGCGTCGTGGCGGGATCTACATGTGAAGCGGAGTACATGGCAGCCTCGGAGGCAGCGCATGAAGCAATTTGGGTGAAGGAGTTCATCACCGACCTAGGATTCATACCCAATGCGTCAGGGCCGATCAAACTCTTCCGTGACAACACTGGAGCTATTGCACTTGCAAGGAGCCCAGGTTTCACAAGAAGACCAGGCACATCAAGCATCGCTTCAACTCCATTCATGAAAATGTTCAAGATGGAGACATAGATATCTGTAAAGTACATACGGACCTGAATGTAGCAGATCCGTTGACTAAACCTCTCCCTAGAGAAAAACATGATCAACACCAGAATTCCATGGGTGTTCGATTCATCACAATGTAACTAGATTATTGACTCTAGTGCAAGTGGGAGACTGTTGGAAATATGCCCTAGAGGCAATAATAAAAGGATTATTATTATATGTCCTTGTTCATGATAATTGTCTTTTATTCATGCTATAATTGTGTTATCCGGAAATCGTAATACATGTGTGAATACATAGACACCAACATGTCCCTAGTAAGCCTCTAGTTGACTAGCTCGTTGATCAACAGATAGTCATGGTTTCCTGACTATGGACATTGGATGTCATTGATAACGAGATCACATCATTAGGAGAATGATGTGATGGACAAGACCCAATCCTAAACATAGCACAAGATCGTATAGTTCGTTTGCTAGAGTTTTTCCAATGTCAAGTATCTTTTCCTTAGACCATGAGATCGTGTAACTCCCGGATGCCATAGGAGTGCTTTGGGTGTACCAAACGTCACAACGTAACTGGGTGACTATAAAGGTATACTACGGGTATCTCCAAAAGTGTCTGTTGGGTTGACACGGATCAAGACTGGGATTTGTCACTCCGTATAACGGAGAGGTATCTCTGGGCCCACTCGGTAATGCATCATCATAATGAGATCAAAGAGACCAAGTGTCTGGTCACGGGATCATGCATTATGGTACGAGTAAAGTGACTTGCCGGTAACGAGATTGAACGAGGTATTGGGATACCGACGATCGAATCTCGGGCAAGTAACGTACCGATTGACAAAGGGAATTGTATACGGGGTTGCTTGAATCCTCGACATCGTGGTTCATCCGACGAGATCATCGAGGAGCATGTGGGAGCCAACATGGGTATCCAGATCCCGCTGTTGGTTATTGACCGGAGAGCCATCTCGGTCGTGTCTACATGTCTCCCGAACCCGTAGGGTCTACACACTTAAGGTTCGGTGACGCTAGGGTTGTAGAGATATAATATGCAGTAACTCGAAAGTTGTTCGGAGTCCCGGATGAGATCCCCGACGTCAAGAGGAGTTCCGGAATGGTCTGGAGGTGAAAATTATATATAGGAAGTGCAGTTTCGGCCATCGGGAGAGTTTCGGGGGTCACCGGTATTGTACCGGGACCACCGGAAGGGTCCCAGGGGTCCACCGGGTGGGGCCACCCATCCCGGAGGGCCCCATGGGCTAAAGTGGGGAGGGGAACCAGCCCATAGTGGGCTGGTGTGCCCCCCTTGGCCCACCCCATGCGCCTAGGGTTGGGAACCCTAGGGTGGGGGGGCGCCCCACTTGGCTTGGGGGGCACTCCACCCCTTGGCCGCCGCCCCCCTAGGAGATCCCATCTCCTAGGGCCGGCGCACCCCCTTGGGGGCCTATATAAAGGGGGGGGGGAGGGAGGGGGCAGCCGCACCCTTGAGTCATGGCGCCTCCCTCTCCCCTGCTACACCTCTCCCTCTCGTAGTAGAACGGCGAAGCCCTGCTGCGGTGACCCCTGCATCCACCACCACGCTGTCGTGCTGCTGGATCTTCATCAACCTCTCCTTCCCCTTGCTGGATCAAGAAGGAGGAGACGTCACGCTGACCGTACGTGTGTTGAACGCGGAGGTGCCATCCGTTTGGCGCTAGGATCTCCGGTGATTTGGATCATGTTGAGTACGACTTCCTCATCCCCGTTCTTTGAACGCTTCCGCGCGTGATCTACAAAGGTAGTAGATGCAATCCGATCACTCGTTGCTAGATGAACTCATAGATGGATCTTGGTGAAACCGTAGGAAATTTTTTGTTTTCTGCAACGTTCCCCAACACTTTGCTCATCCGTTTTCGCACACTCGAGCTCTAGCGCCCAAGTCCGCACTTCCCACCTCGACCTTCTCCAATCATGTCCGGAGCGGGAGGCAAGTGGATGGTCTCCTCCATCATGGAGGGAGACATCAAGAAACTGAGGAGAGCCAGATACCTGCCCGACGACATCGTGCACCGGCTCCCAAATGAGGGGCAGCTCATCCCCACCCCCAGGCCCCATGAGAGGGTAGTATTCCTCACCCATTTCCTCCGCGGACTGGGATTCCCTCTCCATCCCTTCGTCCGGGGGCTCATGTTCTATTACGGCCTGGATTTCCACGATCTGGCCCCGAACTTCGTCCTCAACATCTCGGTGTTTCTCGTCGTTTGCGAGGCCTTCCTCCGCATCAAGCCCCACTTCGGCTTATGGCTGAAGACCTTCAATGTCAAGCCGAAGGTGGTGGGCGGCTGCCAGGCGGAGTGCGGAGGCGCCATGGTGGGCAAGATTCCCAACATAACATGGCTCGAGGGCTCCTTTGTGGAAACCATAAAGGGGTGGCAATCGGGGTGGTTCTATATCACCGAGCCGCGCGACCCTGCATGAGCAGCGGCCCCCGAGTTCCGATCTGGCATCCCCACACGGCTCACCTCCTGGAAAGAGAAGGGCCCGTCCTGGGGTAATTCGAAAGAGCTGACCGGACTCCAAACATGTATTCAAA